>NW_014333216.1:325225-455682 GCF_000341935.2 Cephus cinctus | reverse complement strand
GGGGGGAGACTGACCAGATGAAAATAAAAATTACGCAAAGAACGTCTGGCGAATTCGATAATCATAAATTCGAATGATCCCACGAAAACGTATGTTACGTAACATTTGTAATCATAACAATATCAGACATTGGAATTGCGTTTCTGTCTTTTGGTGATCGAGAAGACACATTACGATGAGATTAAATCTTTGTTTTTTTTGTTTTTTTTTTTCGTAATTTCGAAAAAAGAAATATATCTTTAAGAAAGGGAGAATACAGTTAATGACAATTATGACTCGATTCGTCACGTTTTCGTAAACGCTACTGTACGCTGGACATATTATTATTTGCTATAGGTTAACGGACAATATTTATATATTATTATTATTATTATATGCGTATTTATACACGTTATCATGTATATAATACGCTTTCCGTGTACATTATATATATATACACGTATTATCATAGTCACCATTTTACTTCCGCTTTTAAACATCGATGCAAAATAAATTATAATATTACCTTTATATCATCCCTTATTTATCGACCCCTCTATCATCTCTTTCTCGTTTACTTTCGCTCTCTCCATTGCAAAAAATTGGCCACTATATCTTATCTCAATAACAATATTACATTTTTGTTGAATCCATTTTTTTTTCTCACTTCGTTAAGCATCATGCACTTATTCATTATCGTTATTATTATTATTATACCCTCCATTTTAATTCTATCAAACGCTAAAAAAACATCGTACCTCTCTTTCTCTCTCGCACGCACTATATATCCCCAACATCATTACTTAATTACATCATTCTCAATAAATCTTACATGTACAGAGTATTTTGGTTTAATCAATCGACTGTTTCGGTTTTCCATTAGAGGAATAATGATAAATAACACTCATGAATACTTGCGCACTTCTTGTATCTCTCTCTCTCTCTCTCTCTCTCTCTCTCTCTCTCTCTCTCTCTGTACTATCGTCCTTTGTCTTTGTTATCTCCGTACACCCATAGTAAAAATTCAGGAGTGACCAAAGAACAAAGGAGACGACGTGAAACGTTTTCCGTATGAAAAGCGTCAGAAAAATTACAACAGTCTCTTAGCAATTGAATGATGAGCATGTTAATTAATTAATTAATTAATTAATTGTGCCATCCATTAGATCGCATGTACACAAGCACACATTAATCAATTTGTCTGTACGCGGTACACAAAGTATTCGGCTTACTTGCAACGATACACATGTGATTGCATAATTATTGTACACAAGATGAATCCCAAGTACAGTAACAATAAGAATAAGAGTAAACGTTTAATTTTTTTTTAAAGCAAGATTCGTCGTTTATTCCCATATATATGTTTATATATACTAATCGTACTGCGGAATGTGCCTAAAAGTAAGGTTAATGTTCCTTTTTCTCTTGACGCGAAAGGAAATTCTCTTGAAAGACCGCACTCGATCAGGTAAAGAGAAGAAAGAGCAAACCAAGATTCTTGTCTTACTGTGCGCATTTACTATGCATGCATTCGTATATGCCTAGATGAAAAAACATTGGTACTGTCCATTTTTATCTCTTTTATTATCCGTAAGTCTTTATTTTCTATTTGGAAAAATCTCAAGAAAGAAATAGTTTTCAATGACAAAAATCCGTATGCAATTTTTTACATACACACACATACACATAAGCGACACCATGTCACGGTTGTCATCGATGTCATTTTCTCTCCGTCTTTTTTTTCCCCCCTTCATTACTATCTAAGGTAGTTCGCGCTTCTTCTTTTTGTTTTTCTCTTTATTCTTTTTTTGGCAAACGTCTCGCGGGCTTCTAGAGGGACGGCCGTGCGAAAGCTAGCCGAGTTAAACGCTGTTCAGCGCCAACAATTATCTTATCTTTACTCTTGTCGCATCATCTTGCCAGCCTGTACAGGCACTGTCAAACGAAGATCGGCGATTTGCTTTAATAGAATTTTCAAAATTTCATTACTATCTAGTATTTACGTAAGGTGTATCTGTTTCGTTGAAGTCTCGTCTCAACGTATTTTAATCATGTCGATTATAATCGTTGCCAAGTGTAGGCTGTTTGATTTTAATACAGTAGTTTGCGACATGACAAACAATTACCTAGTGTTTCGACTGGGTTTGGTTATTGCGTTTGGATTGAATCGAGGTTATCCTTTTATCTGGGTGTCTGGGAGGGAGGAGGATAACTTAAGAAATTACGACTGACGATTCTTAAAACCGACTGAAACGTCGATGTACATAAAGCAGTGCATTAATCCCATGCGGATATACTATATTAACAGATTCCCTGGTATAATTCTTAGTTCGGCTACGAAGGTAACAGTCGACAGACTGTAGCATCAGGTAAAGACGAAGGATCTCTTAGTTTAAGAGGAACAAGGTACTTGCGAGATATTAATTTAAACAGAGAATTACAATCTTGACGTACGGAGTATTAAAGACGACGTATTAAACAGTAGTGTCTTACGCGGATACCATGTTGAACCTAGTGTTACTTAGAATCGTTTGAAAATGTCGCCATTAGAGTTTGTTCCCCAGAGACAAGTCAGTGACGATTCAGCGACCTATCAGCACCGTGTTACCGTCTTCGTTGAGACAAAGAAATAAGAAACGAATGACTCGATTAAAGTACAAAAATTAAAGACTTAATTATCTCCCTCCCTCCTTCAAGGAAACGAAGTTCATTTCCGATCATTATTACACGAAGATAGAATAGCCCGTGCGGTGTGACGTGTTAAACGTGACACGACAAAGGAAAACCGGAAGTATCGTCAGCCGTGCTTTACTCTAAGTGGCAGTGACGGTAGACGGAAGTGTATTGGGTCACGCCAGGTTCGTTTCCTGTTCACCCCAGCCTTCGCTGTCGCATTCGCTCTCGGATGCTGAATCGCTGTCGCTGAATTCGACGGCGACTCGACGCGCCAATATGGACGCTACGTCGTTGAGGGTGTTGACACGCTCTACTTCCTTCTGTTCGATCTTCTCGACTTTGCGCAGCTTTATACCTGAGGATAAGACGTAATTTTTGTAGCTCAGAAACCTTGTAAAGCAACTAAATAAAAGCGAAGCTGATTCTTTGTGAATTCACTACTACTTACCATCTCGGATAGCCTTGAGCAGATCGTTCCTGGGATCAACCGGAGGATTTGGATTGACGGACTTCCTTATTTCACCGTCCACCATATTCTTTAGAGGTTTCAACTTCGGTGGATTATTTGCAATCATTTTGGCAATGTCTCCATTGGTAAGTGGCATCGGCATTGATGGTCCGTTTAATAATATTGGTGGCGGAGGTGGTGGTGGTGGCGGTGGTGGGATATTGGTTGGGGGTGAGGGTGGTCTTGGCGGTGTAGGATCAGGCGTTGGTGGTGGCGGAGGCAGATCCTGAGGCACAGGATCCGGTTCATCCATGCTGACCTGAGTTGAATGATTTGGCGGAGTAGGTGTCGAGTGATGACTTGGTAGAGGACTGCTGGACCGACTTCCGCTTCTATTAAGCAAGTGCGACGGTATAGAGCCTGGAAAATAATTGACACATTATTTACCAAGAGCTCTTATTGCTAAACCATCGTACGCAGATGTGAAAGAAAGGTAAAAAAATACCATTCATAGATGGGGGCGACATGGTTTCCCCAGGTGGTGGTGGTGGCGGTGGTAGAGTATCCCTCACGATACTTGTAGACCTTCCCCTGGTAGGAGTATTATTGGCGGAAGCGACGGTAGGAGTCGAGTTGCTGGAAGCGTTGCTAGGCGGTGCTGGTGGAGGTTGCGAAGGTCTCGACCTACCTCCTCTGCTGGGAGTACTCTGTCCCCCAGGACTCTGATACGTCTCGCTACCAGGTTGTCCTTGGCTAGGAGCATAATGAGATCCATAAAGATTCTCATCGTAACCCTGAGCCGCGTAATTTGCTGCCCTGAAAGCAAAAAAGTATAATCGATACCCATCGACGACTACTTCACTATACAGTAATCCTCTACAGCATCATCCCAAATAAACTGACCTATAATGATCCGATGCCGGAGGACTATAGAGATGCTGTTCCTCCGGTGGATAACTGCGTCGAAGTTCTATGCTGTTTGGCCTCGGTGGCCTATTATCAGTCATCACCATACCCAGTAACGCCTCGTCGGGTATATTATGAGGAACCCTGTATTGTACACCCTGGGTTGGCATAATATATTCTCCATGACCGACGGCCAATTGCCTCTGTCTCTCCTTGGTGTTATGAGGCTGCCTTATACGTTTCTTGTGGCGGCCACCTCCACCACTGCTTCCTTCATTGCGTGGCCTGTGAGGCTGCGTATCACATTTAACATCAATTAATCTCTCGTGGAGCAATAATAGAAAAAGGTGATAATAGTCATCGAATAAAAAGCAAGCTAAATCTTGCGATCAGCCAATCCACGATTGAACCAGCAAAGCGGCTACTTCGGAGGTATTTCTTACGTTTTTTCCTGTCTTTAATATACTGGGCAAACAAAATTTTAAATACAAAAGAGCGCCTATGATTGCCGGCACAATCGCGGGATGAGTACAGTATACGTGGGAGATAATATCATTTCCCACGTACAGTCTGCGACAACACGAAATGATCCTGAAACGATTGGTATGATCTAAGTTTCTGTGCCAGTCGCTATCAATGACTCGTGTGTGGTAACGATGACACCCGGTATATAGAAGAGTCATGAAGTTGCATGAAAGATACATGAAGAAGGTACAGAATTGTAAATGTAGTAAGACTTTTGAGAATAGTGCGACAGCTACTTTGTATTTAAAATGAAATTAATTTAATGTGTGAGGATGCGAAATTCTCCCATTCACATCGAATTCTTTAATCGAATGGATCTTGCTCTCAGGACAGTGTTCAAGATGCTTTACTGTGATTCGATATACATGGGAGTGTATAAATATTTCGTTTATGGGAGAAGGAAGAGAATTGAAAAATCAAAAGTAACATCAAAGAAGAATAAAATCATTGACTATTGTACCTAGCGTAACTACAGGACTCTGAAAGCGAGCACCTAGAGCATACTCTCTATCGGCGAACAGATTGGTTAAATGAAAAATCACACATACGTGAACTCGATTATGCGTATGAGTGAGTGATTGACCATTAATAATTTAGTGAAGTTTAATAGGGGTAGTATAAAACTACAAAGATCCAAACCATCGACTTGCCTCTCTGAACTGTTCGGCATATTCAGACTCGGTCTATAACCAAGGGGATAGAGTATTCAGTATTTCAAATGATTTCGTCCGTTTGCTTAGATATTAATTAAGAAACCAAATACGCCAATTAATTGCACAACACAGCGTAATCAACATAGATAAACAAATGTAATTGAATTAAACAAACAAAAAAATAATGTACTTATTAATTGTAATCGCGCGTAATTTAATTATTTTACTATACGTATTAAAAATTTGTATGATAATTTCTATAACTACCTTCTTGCCCCTATCGTGCAATTTCTTCTCAGTATCCTTGAGCACCTGCTGACTCCACAGATCAAAGAAGTAATTGGGATCAGTGTAAAACTTCAAACCGTCCTTTCCGTCCTCCCTGTAAACGAAAAGTTACAAAGTTAACAATTATTAAAATCTACCACGGCTTTTCAGTCAATCCGATTCCTACATACATGTGACATCCAGATAACAAAAAATACCTGTAATCATTAAGTTTATCCAAAGGCGGCGGTTTGTCGCACTGATGATAAGTCTCCAGCATGACAGTGGGCATGGTATCCCTGGAGACGACCTGCTGGTCGAATACCACGGAACTCTTGAAGGCCTTTCTCATGTGAATATCTTGCAAAGAAACTGCAAAGTAACAATGACGCAAGGATTACATATAGCCAAATTGATCAGTCCAATTGAATGTCATAAGAGATCATTAAAATTCACAACGAACCTTCTTCCACGTTGCTGTCCAATTGCGTCACCTTCACAGCCAGCCTGTCTATCCTAGCCTGCAAAGAATTTGCTCTGTCGCTCAGTCCATGAGCTTCTCTTGCGAGTTCCCCGAAGAGGTCCTCGGCGTGTCTGGATAGGCTTGACAATTGCCTAATCGTATTGGCCAGTGTACCATTGGTAGCAGCTTCCAATTCCGATGGCAATGGAAAATCGTCGGGTATGGTACCACGCGCAACGTGCACGGGTTCCACTAGCCTTTTCGGGAGCGGCATCCTCTTGGTAATTTAGGATCCGCACCGCCCTGGGTTCAGATTCGAAGTTGGCTCACCGCCCCTTCGAGATCTGCAAAATAAAAAGAAACGAACAAGAATTAATAAACAAAAATAAATGGCGTCCCAATATCAATACATATTCGTATAGTCTAATAATTGTTCAACCACTGATAAGTAATTTGCATACACCATCAGGAGATAAGAAACTTATGCAAGTCTCGTGTGTACAAAGGCAGCATAAAGAAGTTTTACATAACATTTTCACATTTTATCTCCATACGTTAAATTCGTATGTAACAAGGAAGAAGAAAAAAACCAGGACCGCGATAAAGCCACGGTCGCTTTATCATGCTGCTCATTGGAACGTGACCAAATCGTTCTGTGCGACTAACTCCAAGACCTCCGACATATCCACGAGGACAATAGAACGTTTCTCATTAAAGAACAACGCCACGAAACTTAGTAATGAGTTTGGCGACAGGCATTCTCTTTATTTTCGCGTTAACCTCGCCTGGAATTCCAAACGACTTCAACCTCAATTCAACAAATTCTATTCCACGACCAGTGACATGCTTCATAATCGCAAGAATCCGCTAAAATTAGTGCATCGCTAATTTTAGAACGAAACACAAACACACGGGCATTCAGACTTAAACGTCAGGATATTAGTAAAGCAACTACAATACTTGACACCGCTATTACTTATCCAGAAACAATGTCTACATCTACACTACGACTATCCCGTCCATTAATTGCACTCTCAATGATGAATTAATTGACAAGAATTCTTATCTGACTATGTATATACAGACAAGATACATTGGTGATCCATAAATACCCAATCCCATTATACATACGTACGTGCAACACGTTAAAGTCAAGTTCATCAATCAGACTAACGAAAAAGAGAAAATTCACATTGCGACGTTACATATAGCGGTAATCAAAATTTAATTAAATATCAATGCAATTAGCCTAATGGCAGTTACATCAACAAACTCTTACATCAACTAACTGTTTAGTCAGACTTTCGCAATCAGTGACTATCCCCACGATTTTCCTGCTCTTAGAATCGGGTAAAAACATCATCCTCATCGTCATCGTCATCCTGCACGGATGCGAAGCTGCACGGAGAGTGCGTTAGCTCCCATCGTTATAGCTATATGTATAAGCAAAGCATCCGCGTGCAGCTGTTGATGACGAATACACACCAAGCTATATATACGTACGTACAAGCAGCGTCTAACAAATGGGATAAAACGCAAGCGACACTACTTGAAATCGAGCCTGAATCTCTCTTGTCCCTGACCGACGATCATCGAGCGGCTCTATACAGTCATTGAGGCCAAGTCGTGCCACGCGCACAGACACACATACGTACGTACTCAGAGTCGCATATGTGCATTTCGCGACACTTGACAATCTCCTCTTACACCGAGGAATGAGTTACAGTTACAGTCCAGACCAGTTCCGCTCTTTCGATTGATTTTCACTACTTTGTCAAAAAATTAAAAAATCCACTCACTTACTCTAAATGCTTATCACATTAAGTAACTAGTACTGATACAATTGTCAAGTATAATAGCATACACCACTAACTTTGATTCTACACAATAATTTCACACGGGACACCCTGTACGTGGTATAAACTAAAACATGAGTCACGAAAAACAACCGACCTGCCCCTCTACACCGTGTTCACAATATACTTATCTGCATTCAACGTGGTCTCCCACGCGCTCGATACTGACAGACATTTATTCATTCACTAGAACTTTGTCAACAAGTAATATACGATTATAACAAAAAAATAGTAACGAGCTTTGACGGGTTCGACCGTCCTCACAGTCAGCTGACAAAGTTAAACAGTACAGAAAGTAACGTCAATGAATAATAATAAAATAACTAAACTCGATCACATATAAACAGCCGAGTATATACCAAGCCTGTACAAAGGATCGTATCGACATTTTGCTCTAGAAACAATACAAATATCGTTCACGTGGCAATTGCATTTACAACGAAACGTATTACATGCATTTTCACCGCTTATTCATTACTATCAGTGAAGTGTAACGATGGCGGATACACTATATCATCACGGCTTGTCTCAATACTGCGTTTCATACGTATACACATACATGTAGAAATATTGAGCCGTGTCAGCACATGCCAGCCATATGGTTACGTACAGTTCTTGCATATTAAAGTATATCCATACGCATATAGTGTTTTTGGCGTAAGCCACGCAACAAGGATGTGACGCTAATTTCCATAAAGGGAAGTACACGCGGTTAGATTAAATTCGTGAAATTTCCTGAAGGGACAGAAACAATCTTTGGAATGATAATATTTTACTGAACACTGTCAATACGTCCTTTTGAGCAGCTATTAACTGTCTGTCTGAAATGCATTTGAACGCCAAAGAATTACGTCGGCAAAACCACAATCGATCGCAGCAATCGATTCTGAGTTCACGCACAAAAGGAAAGACCGTACAATAACAGCGCCATATAGTAAAGCATCCATCGGCAGACTGTGCACATAGTACAAAAGCAGGTATTGCCTAATTGGTACACGCAGCTGAGAGATAATAGTAGGATGTGAGTCGTTGGGGTGACTAACGACATCGGTTGCATGAATTATGCTCGCGGTTATGTATTGAGCGTGCACGTGTTAAAAGGTTAGGGAGAGGAGCCGAACACATGTGACAGTCTGTATACTAGTTAAGTATACCGATATTCACAAATGACAGATCTGTCAACACCCATTGAAACATAAGAATAGCAAACGTCTGTACTAGGTCGTTTAAAAATGATAAAGAGAAAAATTTTATAAAGAAAACAGAAAGACATTGATGCAAGCCAGTTAAATATTTGGCCAGCAACCACGTGGATCTTTACAAATAGATACAATCAGCTGATATCGATGTCTAATTATAATCGCGTATGGCTAATTGTGACGCACTTGAACTAGACTCGAAACGCACCAGGCGCGTTGGCGTTCGCGTATCGGGTAACATTCGTCATGGTGCGTGCGGAGACGTCGACCCCGAGTTACTGGGCGAGTGTCTAGTTCCTCGAGCACTTCTCAAGGTGGTACGAGAGAGAGTACGTATCCTAGGAGACGACAGTACCTCCACGCGTAGTAAGTATAGTACGGTATAAAAGGAGCCTAGGGCAAATTTAATATGTAACGCTGGCACGGCCCGTTTCTCTTTCAGTTCTTGTTCTTGTTCCTGTTCCGGAGAGCGACTCTGTAGTGGCAGAGTTATCTTTGTCGGCTGAGTGTATATGCAGAAGCTCGATGAAGGTGTAGAGAGTAAAGGTAGTGATTCCCCAATGCGCACTGAAGTAGGGATGACGAGGAGGAAGAAGAATAAATCCTGGTCGAGGATACGCGTTAACCTTTGATTCTTGCACTTCTTGTTAAATACGTACTCTGCTCTCATTCTCGTCTTCCGAGTAATCCTGAGGATATAATCAACAGATTATTACGGATGAAAAATACCATGGCAACGTGCATACTCGTTGGATAATACAGTTCAGTGGTTTTAATTATGCAAACGGTGGATTAAAAAAGTGTGCCGGGCAAAGCACAATCTTGGAGAAACAAATGGAGTAGTTAATGCGACGGGGTCAAAGGGTGTGAAGATATAATTAAAAGGGAATAAAGTGGGCGTTTGCTTTACTACTGAAAAGTATCAGGCCACTAGGTCGCTCGAAGTAAATTAGATTAGGCAGAGATCCAGGGCGGATTACATCAATCTTTAGTAGTTGACTAACGTTGCGTAATAGCACACGGGTCAGTTACCGTTTAAACTGTCTACGATATCATCAATTTCATAGATAACACTATTATCCTCTTATATTTTCAAAACATTACGTTCAATTGTAATTCTGCACTCGATATAGAATACAGAAATGTCATGTGATATCTTGCAGTCTGAAGATACGTGCGAAATCGAGAAATCGCTTAGGAGAGCCTTGGATAAGATTGGAGTACCAGTGAAATGATGATTGGACTATAGCTGTATCGATTGCCATTGGGAATTCTAAATTATCGTTTTGTTTGCCGACATAAGGTTTTTCCATGGGATGCTACCATGCTACGGATGGCAATGTGACGATGATATGCTGTAATCTAGACAGTGAGTGAGCTTCGGCCGAATGTGAACGCCCACTGTCGTAACACTGGCTGATTTCTACAAGGGGAAACGGATCTGATAAGTAGCAATGTGTATACATATATGTGCATATATATATGTACACGTGTACTTATAAATAGTATATCAGGTTACGGTTTTAAACAAGTGGAATAATTGGTGGATACGTCATCGACACGCGGGAACTTGGCAGAAAATATTTGACAGAATCCTATTCTGCTTGTGACCCTAGAGAATTTATTTTATAAACTATGTTATAGTTCTGATCAAACGAAAGTAGTGATATTTACGTGAATTTCTAGTTCTCTTTTTCTGGGCAACGAGAAAAAAGAAAATCAGGATCTGAATGACTTTTGCCAAAGACATATTTCCCTCGTATTGTTCGTCAATCTCTGTAATATCCTCAGCCTCTATGAGATATACACAGAGCTGCGGCAGCAATCTGCAGATTACACGAGCATAGATTACCAGCAACCTCAAGTCAGCTACTGGTATTGCGATTGAGTAACGCAGAAGAAACCTTTAGAATCCAAGCAGAATCCATTTAGAGTGAAATTGTAGTGTCCATGAAATAATTTCAGTTTCTATCTGTCAGAAACAACTAGATGTCAGGATAATCTGAAATGTATTTAAAATATATATATATAAACGTCCCTCCCTCCCTAACGTTTTAAATCAAAATCTCTTATCTTGAACCGTACAAAAATCACGATGATCCTTCTGACTGATCAAGCACAGCTTCCAGCTGCGCGTGTAATCTCAGTTGCAATTTGACGTGAAAGCTTAAGCATGATCACTCGCTATATATGTGAGCACGAGGTTTTTTAATTATTCATACCAACGACACGGGTAGCTCCTCCTCTTCTAGCCAGAGCAGGTACGCGTTTACGTTTATCGAGATTCACGTAGTACTTTGAGACGTGAGCCAAAGGATTTTTGCTTGCATAGAGAATATACTGGTATCGTACGAGTTTGCTTTGGCAAAAGCCAGATGAACTCATCAAGAGTATGTAGCATAGGAGACACGTTGAAGAGCCTAGTGAATCCAAAGTGATGTTCCACATATCCCATTTCTTTGACAAGAGGAAAAGCTATGATCAAAAAAAAAAAATAAGTGTTTTATGAAGTGTGTTATTCTCTATACTTTCTATGGTAGTCACCCTTTCGAGCACAAGTGTTTGTTTTTTTTTTACGTTGCAATGCGTGGGAATAACTAAACGCTTGTAAGTGTTTAAAAAGTGACTGCCGTAGAAAAGATAGGTAACACGCTGTATATACGTAAATTTGCAGTGAAGAGCTCACTGAATTCTCAAACGACACAAACGTACCTCGAACGCTATTCAAGCGCACCTTATTCCTAAGGTGATATTCCAGATTCAATGATTTCCAAGGGACTATATAAATGCACTACAGTGTAACTTCAAGGTGTGTACACACAACAGGCGTTATGATGTTAGGTACCTTCATATTCTACGTGCTAGAATAACGAAGACTAAAGGTGAAAGTCTACCGGGTGATTCTAGAATTCACCGTTGTTTGAATTGACCGTTGTCTCGTAGCTTCCTTCTCTCTCTATCTTACTCGCTCACATCCTTCGATTTCCTGAACGAATGTTCGCTCGAGCATTTCGTGCTCGCCTTTTCCTTTCGGAGCGGCTTCTGTAATAAAGTGTTTCTTGCACGGAATTCCGCGCCGCTGAGGATTACGGATAGAGAAATTCTCTTGAGTTCTCCGCATTTACCTCTCGTTCTCCTTGATACTTATGGCGTCGACAAGGAGACGTCAATCCTCTTATACTGTGACAAGGTTTATCAGGATACAGAAAAGGATTCATCCCCAAGGACCAATCCTCGATACAGCATCCTTATTTCTACGTGAAAATAAATAAATAAATAAATAAGTTTCAGCTCTAAGTGAGGGGACGTACCTCCAGCTTCCGAGAAGGATCGGCGCAGTAGACGCGTAATATTTCTGAATGGCATTCACGTCCACAAGGGTAAGAAAGGTAACCGGAAAGAGTATAATCTATGATAAATTGATGGCTAAACCGGATATAATGAAGATCGATAGTCAGTGTACGGGGACCCGCGTTTTTTGAATGACAATTAGGTCCGAAGGGCGGACAAACAATTGGCTCGTAGAGGTCCTTTGTAATGATTAATTAATTCCTCTTGCGGGTTAGGTTTGTCCGGAAGTGCGACAATATTCAGCAGGGAATAAATTCTTGCCCTGATATTATTAATAAATAATATCGTTGCGTCCTTCAATTTATAGTGGTTGATACGTACACCCTTGTGTTATTACTATGTATAGAATGATTCATCGAAGCGTTCTTGAGTCTTGATAATCAATAGTCATTTAATTTCTAATAGCCATGTAAGATACTAAGATAACTTTGTGTATATGCGCCTGTTTGCTTGATATACAATAAATATATATATTTATATATTCATGCTATTTACATGCTATATAGAGTAAAGAAGAAGTGGCCTTTATATTTAAAATATCGACGATTAATCATTAGATTAATTGCTTATTAAATATCACAGTCACCAATCATTATTTATTGTAAAGCCCAAGCAGATAATCATTTTTATGTTTCTCCCATAGAAAATAATGATATATATAAGTGTAAAATTCACAAAAAATATAAATTGCTACTATCTAGTAACTAATTTTGAATTGTCAAACCTGACAAAAGAAGCAGCAATCGTTTTATGACGCATACTGCACCCACCCCAAGAAGCTCAAGGGAATAGTCACAATAAAAAGCATTTTTCCTGTCATTAGTCAAAAAGTTTATATCCAGCACTACTCGTTAGACAAATATTTAACTAACATTTATTAAGATCATTGAAATCCAATGAGAAATTCATCCAAGGCTAAGTGTCAAGGCTCTTTTTTAATAATGATCACGAATAGAAAACCACCCCCCACATAGCCGGCGCCCTAACAGCCATGTGCCGTTGTGAACCGCCGCCCTTTTACTACTTAGATTCGTCCTGACTCTCATAAACACTATGACAATCTTCAAGCACTCGCAACGGATGAGTTACTCACTCTTTGATCTTATCCGGTCGTCGTCAAACTGCCATTACGTTATAACAAGCGATAGACACTCGGTCGACCCATCCCAGCTCGAAACGGAGACGGACTAACTGACAAGATGTCACGTTTCCCGGGAGCGTTACTAATATTCAACTTCTTACCATATTCGTTGGCTGATCACTCGCGTATCCGGGCATAATACCGTGTCACAATGCACTTCCGTAAAATATTCTTCGATGAAGTTAAGACATCGCTTTATTTCGCGCAACTACACCCGCAAACATAGAAAATGGCGTTACTCGCTCGTAATGCCACGGCTGGCCACGGCTGGCCACGGCTGACTCGATTGAGCGAAATCAGCGCCGCCTCCCGACGTCTCAGCGGCAGTTCCGGAAACTAATTGGGAAACTGGCGTGCTCTACGTTTTTTATTTGTATAAAAATATTTATTTTGTTCTTTTATCATACCTTATCTTGTTTTTATCAGACGAATTTTATGACTGGCTTTTTGCATGTATTTATTGATCGAATATTATTTTCCTAATGTCCTTTAGATGGATTGATGCGTCTTTTTTTACAATTGAACCAATAATTTTATTGAATCTTTATGTGACAAGGATTTCATGAAGAAACAGTGTTTCATGCTGAAGATATTTTACTGAAATTTGAATATTACAATATTTTTTGCTTCGTTCTGACAAAATGATTGTTAGTTAAAAATCCGCATTGAAAATTTTCAATCGATATATTACTGTGGAGATGTAAGCATAAAAAGTTGAATGTTTTATGTACATCTGAAATTCAATGTTTTTTACACATTTATAATTTTTTCAAATAAAACAGTCTAGAAAATATTTTGCCCATTTTATCTATATAGGTATATACCTATGTGTTATCTTTGTAATGGAATTTATATTTTCACTGCACAGTGTGCAATAATTTTAAATCAATATTTACATGTCATAAATGAAAATTTTCAAAATACGTTTCTTAGGTATGAGAAAGATTCTAGTTCAATAAATAGCTGCTCATTATGTGGTAGGTGTTAGTTATATTGAAGTTCATTGCAAATTAGACTACCGGCAATGCATTCATGTCTAGACGGTTGCCATGCGTCATATACATGGTGTCTAAAATTATCTTCATCATTTTTGTCAGTTTCAGACATTCCCATGAAGATAAATTATTTCTTATGGATTCCTCACAATTTTTGTAGATAAAATAATTCCTCTAATTTTTAATACTTTGAATATTCTTTTTCAAACCACTGTACACACTGTACTATGTATGTTATTCGGTATACGCATAGTATTTAACATGCTACCACTTCCCGGGTTCTGTGATGAATCCATGATTAATGTGTTCTAAACCGCCGGTTGTATATCTTGACAGTAGATATTTTTAAATTAACATTATAGTGATTACAACTGTCAAATTTCAACGTCGTTAATCAGAGAAACATATTATAGTGACAATGGCTGACGAAACAGAGCAAGTAAATATCTAATCTCTTTCTGATAAAAATATATTCTGTATAAAACGCACAGTATAACCTGAAATTTATGTTTTAAACAAAGGTTCCTGCAATCAATGTCAAAGAGCCACTGGATCTGATTAGATTAAGTTTGGACGAACGTATTTATGTTAAGATGCGGAATGAAAGAGAACTTCGTGGGAGACTACATGTGAGAATTATTTTGTCATACGTGATACGATTATGGAAACTGTTATTAAGATATTACTTTCAAATTTTAGGCTTACGATCAGCACTTGAATATGGTGCTGGGAGAAGCAGAGGAAACCGTGACGACTGTTGAAATTGACGAAGAGACATATGAGGAAGTTTATCGTACTACTAAAAGAAATATTCCTATGTTATTTGTACGAGGTGATGGTGTCATACTAGTATCTCCACCTAGTATGAGGGCTCCGATGTAAAAGATTTTCAATAGAAATATTTTTGGAGTAAATATTTTTTCATTTTCTAAAAATTAATTTAATAATTTAACTAATTCTAATTGGCATTGTTTAAGGAATAGAATGTTATAAGCTTTTAAAAACTATTTCATGTTTGTGTGTGATTGTGCTCATATTTCAAGGTTTGCTTGTCTGATATTTGGATATGCTTTTAGCTGAAGCATGTACTTTAGGAACAGCAGTATTATCTTGAGGCTTTATAATTTGAGTAGTAAGATCTGCAATTCTCTGATCTTTTAGTTTCATTACACTTTCAAGGTGTGAAACTTTATAATTCAGATTTTCTATGGCTTTATTCTTCTCTTCAAGTTCCTCCTTCAAACGAACAAAAACACGTCGTGGTACAGTCTTGTTCGTTACCTCTTCAGAATTCAGCAAAGACCTTACCGTCTCTATCACATGACAATAACAGTTTTAATTATCATTACTTACAAAATATTGAATCAAACACTTACCACCCTTACCATTTTCTTCGTAGCCAAAGTATAAGGAATCTCTATCGGCATTACTATCTTTAAGTATCTTTGTACGTAAGTCCATTAATACCTTCTCTATAGCACCATGCTGCGAATTGGACAACTGATCAATCTCTTCTTTTCCAAGCTTCATATCCAGTTTAGATAAAACTTTTCGATTGAGCGTGCACCAGTTATCAACTTTCTTTGCAATACTACTACCAGAAACATAATTGTGCACATCTACGTTGCGAGGATAATATTTCTTCAGTAATTCCGCCATAAGCACTATCATATCAATTTTAAAATAATTCATTCAACTCTTAAACTAAATATCATAAAACATTTTTATTTGAAGTATTAATTTAAGTTATCCTGTTAACAAGATTTTTCTTACCAGCATCAGAAAAATCTCTAGCAATATTTTTCTTTGGTCTTGAAAATTGAATTTGATCTATCCATGCATATATTTCCTCAAGAGTATCAACAGCTTCCGTTTCTGTATTTCCGTTCATATTGCACATAAACTTGTTTCGTTCATTAAAAAAAAACCGAAATCTAATTTCAAACAAACATACTTCGCCTTTTTCTACATAGAAAATTTTTGCATGACCAAAGATACCCGTCACGATACTGTCAGATGAACTTTTGACATTTTCAAAAATTGTCATGTCAAAAAAAAATAGTCGAATACAGCAAAGACATGTTTCTACTCGATGTCAAAATTGTCACATATTCGGTTAATATTAATTATTCAATATGATCATACAATTAGAGTATCAATAAATGTCTGAAGAAATTCCACGGTTTAGATTTCCCACGCAAAAAACGGGATATAATAAAATAATTTTATTTTCAGAACCACATCGAATCTCCCACATTTATTTACAATGCCGCCAATATCGTAAATGATAAGGAAATCGCTATAAGAGCAAAAACGCTAACGATACTAACTGCTCCAGATCTTACTATCAATGCTGTTTTTTCAATTAACCACTCATAAGTTTCTTGATCCTCTTGTCGCAACAATTCATCACCAATGGTTGATCTCACCCTTTCGTGATAATTGTTCAGCCATTCAAGCTAAAAAAGTATTTCATAAGAAAACTGTCTGTCATTATATAAAGATACTTTTAAAAATTCTCCAGTCACCTGCGCATTAGTGAGTTTGCTGACATCAATTAAATTTCTTTCGTAAGGTACTAATGTTACAGTATCGAAAGCAAAATACTCTCCATCAGCCTCATACTATATAAACAATAAAATTAGTTTTGAAGAATTTTTAATAAAAAGTCTATGTACGACTCACCATAGTATTAGCCTTGACAACAGTAACAATATTTTCTAATCGCATGCCCCACTCATTATCACGATAATAACCAGGCTCCTGGGATCCAAAGAAATTCAGATCATAAGTAACATTAAAAGCTGTGAAAAAGAGAACAAAATTAAAAAGTATAACTCGCAGCTCGAGTTATCAATAACTTTGGATTTACGCATACCTTCATGAACTCCAAGGAAGGCACCGATACCATGTGTACTACCATGTCCATAATTTTTACCCAATTTATAAAGTGGTGCTCGAATAAGAATATCAGATGTTCTAAGAGACACTCCTGCTGGGAATACTAAACTGGCTAGGTCAATGCAGCCAACTAGCAATGCAGTATATGATGCAATTTGTTGTTCAGTTGGAATTCCATAATGTATTGTTCTCGTAACATCAGTAGTTCCATCTGAAAATTGTAGAAGACCCATATTAAAACAAGTAATATGAAAGGGTGACAAAAATATATTTAAACAGGAATAATTTTACCATAATATTGGCCACCAGAGTCCAACATAAAAGTGCTGTTTTTCAGTATTTGCAAATTTGTCTCAGAAGTTGGCATATAATGTGGCAATGCAGAATTTGGTCCAAATGCTGATATATAACTAAAACTGTCGCCACGATTATAAGCTTGCTTTGTCCGAAGTTTGCTCAGTGTCTCTACGGCTTTCAATTCGTCCCAATAAACATCCTCAGCCATCTGATAAAAAAAATTACCATTCAGTATCGTGGAAGCCATAATTAATACATAATCTCATGTTAATTACTTCTCTCTCAATAAGTCCCATAAATTGAATCAAAGCAACAGCATCCTTAACGTGAGCATGTTTCATGCCTGCAGCCTCCACATCATTTTTTCTGTCTTTACGTAAAAGTACAGGAGATGGTAATAATTGTATTTTGTTCGAAGGCATCTAAAAATAAATCTATAATTTACTCCTTTTTTTATACACCCATGGAATACTGACAACAGTTACATCAAAAGATGCACTTGGTATTGCGTATTCCACGTAAAAACATATAAACAAAAAAAAGTATTAAAATAAAAATTTGCAACAGTTTACCGTATTATAAATCTTATAGCTAACTCCAAGTGCATAACTATAAGCTGCTGGTACCAAAATTGCATTAGCAGCTGATGCAGCTGCTGGAAGATCCGTCCAAATGTCATCATAGTCATGGACGCTGCGAAAAGAAATGTAAATAAAATATTTAAAAAATTTATTTATTTAGTAAACAAATTTCTTGTATACTTACGAGATCGATGCTTCCGTTAAAACTGAAACTATACCCGATGTCTGCTTGTTACTCGGCAAATATAATCTTGAGGTCTCGTTAGTGATAAGCATGTACGACCGGAATAATGGTAAATAAGGTATATCAGAACCACGTAAATTGGTTAACCATGCAATTTCTTCCAACGCAGTCACAATATAAAGATCGGTATTTCGTGACAACATTTCACCACGCATTATTGCTATTTTCTCTTGGCGAGTTTGACCTATAAATAATATCGTACACAGAATTTAGAATCAAGATAACGTAGGTAGAATAAAATATCAAGGTACATAGATAAAGTTGTCTAGAAATAATACCGGCAAATGAATCAGGAAGAATGAAAACTGGATCTGTTGGAAAATCTGGTTGGTCAGTCCATATATTATCCACTAAATTCTCTTCAATAGCCACCAGATTGATTCCTCGAGCAGCTGTAATTAATACAATTATGATTTTTATATGAATTTTATAATGTATCAATTAAAATGCTTACCTAATGTCGTATTCCATAATGACCACTGTAAATAAGTTATTAAAGCTGGATCAGCACCGACTGAATCATTCGATGATAAAGTTTCGATTATCCAATTTTCGATTGTCGGTGTCTAAAAAATGCATATAATTGTTATGCAAATATTTATCAACTCCGCGGAAAGATAATGCAATTTGATATCAAGACTAATGTGTCACATTAGAAATATTTTTATTTACCGTTGATAAACCAGATTTCATCAGTGTCCAATCATCAGATAGTTCTTGTTCAGCTTGTAACCAATATCGACTGTCTGTCCAAAGTGCAGCTTGCGTCAGTGTTACTACTGCATCCCCGGTACTTCCGACGTAACCGGAAAGCCATTGTCTTCTTTGATCTCTTACACCCACGAAAGAGATACTCTAATTTATATGTAAGAAAAAAAAAAAGAAATTAGATCTTTCGTTAATATTATTTGTCTTTCAATATTTTGGGAATTTAATATGGATGTTATATTGTTCATAAATTTCATTGTAAATTTAGGATAGACTAATATTTTACAAATTTTTTTTTTAATTACTACTTCTATCCGTTCAAATCATTTGATTATCGATTAATCTATCATGTAAATTTTTCACTGCGTAATATTAGTTCACTCAGATAATTAGACGGCACGATAGAAAGTAAAGACGATAAACTTGTTGATATCATCCATCACGACCATATAATGGAGTACCTATTATCATTGAGGTAGATAAATACAAAATTGATCTTGTAAATTATATCCCAATTTCTAGTAATACAATAAGATTCTATATATTACATGAAAATTTTAAATAAAGAATAAATATTGGGTTGGCATGAAACTAATGGGACACTCTAGAAAACTCGACACATGTCCTTTTTTAAATTAATTATTTTTGACCATATTCTAGTATGTTGTAGAACATTCTAGGTACTTCCGCTCTGTGGGTATATACAATAGAAAATGGTCAAAAACAATTAATTTAAAAAAGGACATGTGTTTCTAGAATGTCTCATTATTTTCATGCCAACCCAATATACTTATTAAAAAAACTCTTATGGTAATTTGCAAAGTAATCACAATTAAAACTTTTTATCTTACCTGATGAGCATCACCGTCCGTGATGATGTACGCATCGATATTACGTAACTGCATCTGGTTTCTTAGAAGAGCCAATCTCTCAGGAGCATCCAAATTGATAGTTTCACGAGTGGGTGCACCAAAGACATCTAATATAGATCAAAACAAAAAGGGAAAATAAAAATGTTCATAGAAACAATTTTTTTTACATGAATATAATGATCCATAAATAATTGGAAAACTCACTTGATATGACCACGGTAGCAAATACTATAGTAAATTTGCAGACGACCGATAACCTCACAGTGCCCATCTTCGCTACAGACAGTCGTACGAGTATCTAATTGTTTTCGATAGGCTCCTTTAAGAAGCGTCTACACAATCTTATCTAATTTCATCAAAAATAATATCAATGAATGGTGATAGCTAGTAAGCATGCATCAACCAAACTGTAAAGATCGCGTAAGCCCTAAAGATTAATTGCAAACTCCAAATTACATATTTTAAAACGCGTAATCGTGCGATAGTGAATATCGTTACAATGTCAAATAAAAAGGCGCAAATAAAGTTCAAATGCCAAAACAGATATTTAAATATCACTAAATTGTCCGATTTTTGCGTAATTCCCAGACTAGTATAAACACAGATAATAAAAATTCTAAGTTCGTCCCAATGCATATTGCACGGTAAAATAAATATATATAATTGACAAGTTATTGTATTACATTATTATAATATATTATTATAATACATTTTCCCACCGAAAAATTATCCTACATAACGTCAAACCCAATCCTAATAACTACGTGACAACAGTCATTCTCGTACGCTGCTATACGAATTGCACAATATGACGCATTCTCTTACGAGATTTTCAACCTCAACGCAATGTCCACTAGTATTGTGTAATTTTCCAATAATCGATACCCAATCCATATCCCATAAAAGAACCACATAAGCCCCTCCCATCCTTTCTAATAGAAACCATACTCAAGTTTTTCTTTTTCAAAGGCATTACAAAAATCACATGCTGAACGTATAAATTATCAGTGACAATTAATTGTATTACCCACGTGAAAATAATCAGTGAAAAAATAAATAAAAGAATTTGATATTCCAATCGTCAGGTTATTATCGAAATTATAATCAATTTGACGAAAAATGTTGCAATTACACCCGAAATTTCGGAGCTTTGATACGGGATTGGCTGAAGGGTTTTTCGCGAGATCGATGCCCGCTACTCCCATGAACGTCTCTACGTTTGTGTGTACCCACCGACATGCCAACAGGTACATTTTACGCACGAATTTTCGAGAGTATTGGTGCCGACGAAGCATTTATAGGTTTCGCGCAAGCGGACAACGACTCGCAATGCCACGGACAGTTCCGCGCTCCACGCTACGTCCTCCGATCTCCAGTAGCACGCGAAACACTCGCGTAAAGAATTTACGTGCCGAATATACGAAACTTGTTATAATCGAATGTGTAATTAAAACGAATACAAAAACAGAAGCAGCTGTGAATGTAGAACTTAATATGAGCCGGATATTTTTGCGTCACTACTCAGACACGCAAAATAAAGAATTAAACACCGTAACTCTTGTTGGTTTCCTTGGATATTTTTAAATAGGTCGCATTTTCCCGCCACGGCGTATATAATATATATTTTTTGGAAACATCAGTTTTTATATCTTTACTCCTGATCTTCGAGAAGTGATCAATAAGGAAAAATGGCGATTGGAAGTTCTATACAGGGTGGTAAGTCCTTTTTGGTGTATTCTTCTCTTATTTTATACCCTGCGACTTTTATTTATTTATTATATAGATATTTGTTTAATTACATTGATTAAGGCTGAACGTGATTTTAATTTGCACATGGTAAATTTTCGTTAATTAACATTTAACATGTACGTGTACAAAAATGAAGACAGGTTTAAAAAATATTTCACTCTTATGATTCTTTTTGTCTCAGAAAATTGACACAGTCAATCTTCATGTATTTTGTTTGTGACAGAAAATGTTCAAGGTCACCATGACCCCCATGACCTTGTGTCATAGCGCCATCTTAAATGCGCAAGATTTAATGTATCCTCTTCACGATTTAGAAACTATTTTTAATCGAATTGTACAATTGTATGACATATTTTATTCTATCAACTGATTTCATTGTAAATGACTGATAATAAAAAATACCAGATTAATATGGAGCACGGTCGATAAAATATTTATCAAACGAAAATTCATAATTTTAGAGACATTCTTGTCAATTTATAGAAGACAACAGATATACAAAATTACCACTGTAATTTGTATTTTTGACAAATTTAATTACACTGCTATCACGCGACTTTTTCTTATTCTTAATCATTTAATCTGACACTTGTTGCACGACTATCACGTATACATATAGTACTTGATAAAAAGAATTTATATGTCTGCATTAAAGGCACTGACTATGATGACACTATAATTGACACAGATTTATATTCCGAATGAAAATTGCTTTTTACAGTGATCTATGACCTATTGAAGCTTTGAACTTGTTAACTTTTGATTTTAAATGTCATGAAGCAGCACATATGACTCTCACGACAATTTGTCAAGTATGTCAAGTACGTTTGTAAACTTATTACACAATATTGATAAATGAAAGATGCAATAGCACTTCCGACATTATTATTATGAATATTATTATGAATAACAACAAATTGCTGTTTCATTGAAAAATATCAATAACTAATTCACATACAGATAAAAACGGATTTTAAACAATACCTGACTCTCTTTTGTGAAAGTTCAGTAGCAAAGTATAATTAAAAAATATATTTCTTATTTTGTTCTGATGATCTGCTGCCATTATTAGAGTATAAAATTAGATCTCTTAAATGTCAATAGCAGTTTAGCCTCCTCAATGCAGTCATTATAGTCAATGTCTAAAGAATTTGACAATGTGTTATTGTTGTTTTGAACTTCACTAATTTTATTATGACCCATATATTGAGTAGAGAGCGATGATCTAATAACCATATGAAACTTTAAAACTAGGCGTATGGAACGCATCAGCTTGATGCATTTTAAATTTCACAAGAAAAACTAGAGAAACCCTTTACTTTTCTCTTCTACCATTTATGCTGACTTTAATAAATGTAATATTATATAATGTGTAAATATTGTAAGTTAATAGAGTATAATTATGTTGTTTTTGAACAAAAAAATAAGTTGCAGTTTCGTTCACGCGTCAATTTGACGTATGTAAATAGATATAGGTATATAAGAAATGTTCGTAAACCTAGTGTTCATTATGAGTTTCCTATGTAATATGCAATCGCTGTTATCTCTGTGCCTAATCACGAGTGCGTAAATGTACGAATTATCTAAAACTTAAATTGTGACCTTCTTCTATTAATCGATAGCTAACATCATTGATGACAACAGTCACTGAAATAATATAATAAAAAGAAATTAAAAACGGTGACTTCTTTCATAAAATATTTGTCAATGAGATGTGAGTATCTTGTATACATACATATAGTCATATGTATGACCTTCACCTACTAAACCATAGTCATATATGTGTTAGGAACAAAACACAATATTCTTCGTGTCAAACGTTGTCGGCATAATTAAATAAACGTGTTGCCATCGGTCTGAAATATCTTGAGGCATACAGCGGAGTCTGCAAAAAAAATGAAAAAAAATTAGGGAAAGTCAAAAAAGAGAAATTTATATTCCGAAAATATTCCCAGTGCACGCAGCTGCTGTTCTCATTCTGAAAATATATACTCTCAGTTTACTTCTGAGCCAGGCATGCTATATACCGTCTGTATATAGACATGCTATATACCGTCTGTATATAGCAAAGTTATTTTGATCTTCTGAAGCGACCAATGCTGATTACTTGTCAAACATTTGCCTATGCCTACGTAATCTTCCAATTTGCTTCGTTTCAAATTTTCGAAAAAGTAATTATTTGTGGTACAGAAATTACACAAAACTCTGAAGTAGGGTCTATAACACTGAGACGTCTGTTGAACGAGTTTAAGACATTTATAAAGTCTTTTCAAAGGTCTATGAAAATATCAGGAAGACAAATAACAAATTTCTCATTTCATCGCCCAATTCTCTCATTCCATAAAAATCTCTACAGGATGTTTAATAGACTCTAAATTTCTATGCTTAAAAAGCTCTGTAGACAGACGTCTGATAGAAATTTTCTAGACTCGTGTGCTATCTGGATGGTCATTGCGTCATATTTTTATTAACGTCTATGTGTGGTTAAATTAAGTAGGAAGAGCGTACAAAAACGGAATCAAGATACTACAGGAATATAAATACATTGGCAATGTAACCATGGCGAGTTGGTGCAACGTGCGAAAAGACACGTCGCTTCTTTCACAGAATTCATCAGTCTTCTTATAAGGATATGAACCTTATGGTGGTTTTACATATGAGAATCAGTTCCGATTGCTGATACTCAAATATATAATTGATATCATATTTCTAATTATCAGATATGAATAGATCAAATAGTGTAAAATTTGGCACAGTCAGGTGGTGTGAAAACTTTTGTTATACTCCCTACTGCTTACGTGTTATTTTCTTTATTACCTAATTGATATCATCGATGAACATATTTACTGTAATATTATTTTTTGATAGGACATGCAATTACGAAAGGACCCACATTTCCTATTCGTTACTTGATGGCTATTATGGGTTCTATTGGATTGGCTATTATCTATGGATTTAAAGTAAACGTGAGCGTCGCCATAGTGGCTATGGTGAACCATACGGCTGTTAAATTAGAAGCACTGAACTTACATGCAGGGGATAATGATACAAGCAGTTTGCCTAGTGCTGATGTCTGTCAGCATGAAAACAATGGAATTAATATCACAAAAACTGTCGTTGAGGTACATGAGTATTTTAATTTTAATTTAAAGAAAATTATAGGAATACTACTTGGAAATTTAATGCCATCTAACTTTATACAACCTGTTGTAATTCTATACTGAAAAGAAAAGCTCTATTAAAAGAATAATGTATGTACACTTCCAATTTTGAGTTACTGCTTCATTTGGTTTAGAATGAAGCCTGAAAGAGATGATATCATTATGATTTGTCCTTTTATGTTTTTGAAAAACAAAATTATTGTGGCACAATTTTTTTCAGGATGGTCCTTTTGTGTGGAACGAACCTCTTCAAGGTCTCATCTTATCATCCTATTTTTGGGGATACTTGATATCTCTTCTACCAGGAGGAAGAATGTCTGAATTACTTTCAGCAAAATGGGTCATGAATGGCTCAGTACTTTTGAACGTTGTTGCATCTATGTTATCACCTCTTATGGCAGAATTGCATTATTCACTCTTTATCATAATGCGATTCTTGCAAGGGATTGGTGGGGTAAGTTAAATATAATATCCTAAAAGAATATTAAAATATTATTATTTTTAATATATTATAGGGTGTTACCTTCCCTGCTATGCATGTTATGATTGCTAAATGGGCACCTCCAAATGAAAGAAGTGTTATAGCTTCTATTGTTTATGCAGGTCAGCAAAGACTATATGATATTTAAGATTTCTCAGAAAAAGAATTGAATATTAACTGATAATTCTCGTTACAGGCACTGCTCTGGGAACTGTTATTTCCATACTCTTATCAGGTTTACTCGCTGCTACTTTGGGATGGATTTGGATTTTTTACATCGAAGGTCTTCTGTGCCTAATCTGGTGTACCGCCTGGTGGCTTATGATTGCTGATTCGCCTGAAGAGCAAATAAGATTTATTACACAGCAGGAGAAAGATTACATTTGTAATTCATTAGGACAGACTAAGTCGAGTATTCATAAACCAGTATGTTTATTGATATATTCATTCTTTTTTAACTATTCAATATTCCTTGCAAACTTTTTTTTTTCTTAGAAACCACCAGTCCCATGGAGACAGCTTTTGACTTCTCCACCGTTTTTAGCAATATTAATTGCTCACTTTTGCAGCAATTTTGGCTGGTACATGTTGCTGATTGAACTGCCAACATTTATGAATCAAATTTTAAAATTCGACTTGAACTCAGTAAGACATTTTTTCTCAACTTATTGAATATTTTTCAAGTTACCTGAAACGTTTTAAATGACTCCACTTTATTCCAGAATGCTGGACTTTCCTCAACACCGTTCCTTTGCATGTGGATTTTTACAATGATTCTCAGTAAATCTCTGACCGTCTTGCAAGACAAAAATGTAGTAACAATAACCACCTCAAGGAAAATAGGAACGTTAATTGGTAAGTACACTGAATGAACATTTTCTGATTATTTTATTGAATATTATTATTCTTTTAGCCTCGGCCGTACCAGCAGTCTGCTTACTCGGTGTATCCTACGTTGGCTGTAATCGTGCACTTGCTGTCGTTTTAATGACTATCGGAGTCACCTGCATTGGCGGAATGTATTGCGGATTTTTGGCAAATCACATAGACATTGGGTCAAATTTTGCCGGGACTTTAGTAGCAATAACTAATACTTTTGGCACAATACCAGGATTCGTTGTACCAATTTTCGTTGGACAACTGACCCACGGAAACGTGAGTATTGAAAAACTGTTAGCATAGAACTTATACTATGCATTACAAAAATTCCAGTTTTTAAATTTAAAAAAAATTGCTCAATATTCTGATGTTTTACTCTTTACAGCAAACCATCGAAGCTTGGAGAATAATATTTTTTGTGACTATTGGTCTCTACGTTCTTGAAATAATTGTTTACACAATCTTTGGTTCCGGTGAAGAACAACCATGGAACAAAGCCAAACCGACAAGTGAAGGGTCGCCTGAACAGACGTTACCTTTAAAAGCAAATGGAACTAAATGATATTTATCTAATTGGCCCTGGTCCAGGTGCACCCGTTATACGCATTTCGTGATTCATCCTTAGCAAAAAATTCAATATTGAAATTATTTGGTTTCAAAATTATATATAGTTTGAATATAAAAATGATCTCTAATATTTCATTGACACAATTATGCTTAAAAGTATTGCACAATATATTGTATCACAGTATTTCATGTCTGTTAATGGCGATATGCGGGTTGCTTCATTTAAAAATCATTTACATTGAAAACACGTTTGTAGTGTTATCATTCGGCCTTAATTATTTGAAATGAATATTGTTCATGCTAAGCAAATAAACTTTCTTTGACGTCTAATCGATACTTCATGCATACATTTATATTAAACATGACTGTGCTTTACGCATTAAGGAATCGATACGTATTTAAGAGAATTATTATCAATGTTGACGTAGAAGTAGGCATTTGAATGTCGCGACTAAAAGTATTTGATGTTTTTAATTATCAAAATACAGAAAAGTTGACTGTTATATATCATTAAATGTTAAGCGTTGTTAAGATATCTGTCATTAGCTGTTACGGCATAAAAATCATAAATCTAACAAATTTCTTCAACCTAAAACTTATGTCTTGCTTTTCTAAATTTTTCGACATGTACCCCTTAATCCGAGGAACCAGTGAAAGTGCTATTATACTAATCTTTGCCGACATTAATATTTAATGTTATTTATTCTATTTGTAACAAAACTTGTCTTTCGTTAATATCATTAAATAGAAATCATGACAAATATAGTGAGTTTATAATATGATTTTTTTAAATAATAATTTATTTACATGACTTCTGAATAAAGTGCCATGTCTTAAAAAATATGAACCTAAAATTTTTTTACAAGTTGTAAATTTATCTCTAACGTTACCGAATTACAGGAAACTGGATATCTTCAGCGTATTCTTTGAATTTTGCAAAAATAAATCGGACCCCAATTATTCTTTACTGTTGGTATTACGATATGGCCATATCTAAGTCCAAAATTACCAAATTTATACAGACATCTAAGTGGATTCAGTGCTTCCGACATATCTCTGTAACAGTTCAATAAAAATAAATATGATCCATATTGAAAATCTATGGTCAAAATGTTCTATAAACTCCTTCTTACTTGACGATCATCACGGACTCTGTTTCCTCCCATGATTTTTTCAATGCCATTTGTACAACACCGTCATTTTGAATTGGACTCAAGGAACAGGTAGAATATACGACAATACCGCCGGGTGCCACCAATTTCAAGGCATTGCTATAATAATGATTTAAACAAATTGATCGTATTAATGGTAAATTAAAAATTAAATATAAATAAAACGTACGTAAGAATATCTGTCTGCACTTGTGGCAAATTTAATCTTTCTTTCAGTCTCGTTGACTTAAACATACTATTGTCGTCCTCGTGTAAGGCGAGCCTATCTGTTGTACATGGTACATCGACTAAAATCTAAACAACATTCAATTAATTTACATAATTGATTAGATTGAATATTACATGTTATAGAAAAATGTTAATACCTTATTAAATACGTCTTTGTCCTGTATCAGCCTGGCGTCGTTTTCCGTAACGAATAATCTACCTTCCCACTGTCCCATATCAGATATATATTGATCAAGTACATTGTTTATTCTGTTTACTCTGGATAACTGTATATCATTGAGAACCACTACACCAGGCATAAGACTTTGTATTGCTGCTAAGGATTTGCCTCCTGGTGCAGCACACATATCCAATACATTATCACCCGGTTGCAAATCTAGCGCTAGTACTGGTAACACAGAACCACCATCCAGTAGATAATAATCTGTAAAAAGTAATAAATTATGATACACGCTGATGAATGAGATAAATGACAAGTGAGAAATAGTGTACTGTAAACTCCAGTGCTGCCTCTTTTAGGATGTGGAAACCTCGTGTCATTATTTTCTTCATATGTGTAGATTTGAAGATGTTTTGGAAAATTTAAAGTCGACTCTTTTTCACTTTTCACAGTAAAATCCGCACCCTTCTGGTAATACTTATAATGATCGGATTCCAGTACCCAATCCTCCAAACCTAAAAATGTGATTTGTTATGTATATTATATTAATATTTTCAGAATTATATAAATTCAGTGATTATAAAATTATTGAGTAAATTGTATGCAAAATATTATAGAATTAATTCAACGCCAAATCGATCACATTACGATACAAGTTATTAAACATAGACTATTATTACACATTGTTTTTATTATTGAATTTGTTTTAATTTGACAGTATATTTTTTATTTTCTATTGCGTATTTAATAATTTTAAATAGGTTTGGTATAGTACTGTATGTCCTGTATCTACCCACCTGTGCAGTAAACATGCTTTTAGATGGACTATGACGTGGCTCATAGGAAAGATTTTCTTATTTTGATTCAGTTTCTATAAAATATATGATGTCAATAAAGTTCTTAATTATTCTAGCAGTATTCGATTTGGCGCAAAAATAGTGTCGTTGCAAGATTCAGAACGGGATTTCTGTTAAGAGGTACTTACCCTTTATTTTGGTAGCTGGGATATATTCGTACAATGAAGAACTAGACAAGCCCATAGATGGATTA
This sequence comes from Cephus cinctus, assembly GCF_000341935.2. Classification (NCBI taxonomy): domain Eukaryota; kingdom Metazoa; phylum Arthropoda; class Insecta; order Hymenoptera; family Cephidae; genus Cephus; species Cephus cinctus. The sequence goes on along the minus strand of NW_014333216.1, from coordinate 426,173 downwards.
ATTATACGATTTGTGTCAAAGTCAGCATTTTCCATGCCACTTTCAATGGACTGCAATGGCATTGGTCGAATTGGTTGATCTATTTTAGATGCTTCATCTTCATCTTTAATGATTGTAGGCTCTGCAGATAATGTGTAATCTTCTGGATACATTGACTGAACTTCTGCACGGTTTTTATTCATCAGCAAAGATGCTACATTTATATTAGATTGTTCATGAGATGTAGAAACTTTCTTTTTCGGACGTTCCGTATGCTGGTTACGGAACATAATATTCTCCTGATGAACATCATAAACTGTTTTTAAGTTAAAAGCTCCAGATGCCTAAAATCAATATACAGCAATGATCATGATAGAAAACGAAATGTGCTAAAAAATCCATATTCAATTTACCTCAAGGTCACTTATTATTTTCTCAGTATCACTGAAGTTATTAATTATTGCCATGTATTTGCTGCCTTTTCGAAGAAGAGCAGTTCTAATATATGGCCATGCATTTCCATATACAGACTTATAAAAATCATCAAAATGTTCCAATGCTATATCCTTAGCTGTCTTTTTCTTTTTGAGCACAGACTTGAAACATCACATGAAAACAAACATTGCAAATACAAAACCATAATCTCAATGTACTTATCAACTATTGATTTTTTGGCTGAAACCATAGTAACCTATGAAATTAAACAGCTTACCCAGTGATCCCGCGGAGCCTTGTATCTCACTATTATTTTTATCACGTTCTTTACTTTAACTTTATTAAACAACTGTGTCATCATTTTACAAAATTATAACCTGAAATAAATTCGGAGATTAATATCCAGCCACTGAATACTGACTTACCTGGACTTCTTTTAAATCAGTGTTCAAAGTATAATAAGAATGATTATAATATTATATATATTCAAAAGCTTATTATGTAAAAATTACTATAAAAAATTTCATACAATTTAAACAACCGCAAAACCACCCCAAGTACCGGCACGTTTTATATCTTTAAATTTTCTCATCTGCATCACTCTTAAGCAATACGCAAGATAGATAAACTCTCATCTCTGAATACTGAACTAGAAAATAAACAATGAGCAATTAAAGGTATCCTAACAAAAGCTATACAAGATATTACTATTTAGTCTAATCGTTGAAAATTATCTAAATATTTGAAAAATGATCACTGCCCCAAATCACATTCCGATCTTCCTAAAATTATAACCAATTATAACAGTGAATTCTCATACCATTCAACTTAATCAGACAAAACAAACAAAATTTACACTGCTATAGATACAAGAACAAACTCCAATGATTAATATTCAGTATATCAATAAACTGTCAATCTAGGTAATAATACAAAAATATATGGAGTTAATACGAGAGCTTACAATTTATCAATACAAGTGTATTTCATTCAATAAATTGCTGAATCTAAATTCAAATCTAACACTAAGTATAGATGTAAATATGCAAACACATCTAGGAATACAAGCAGTCGATTTTAGAACACGTATCCAGAAACAACTTCAATTATTTAACGTTGTCGAGCCTGAGCAAATCCAATCCCGTCGTCTGCAATAATTGCCAAAATGACAGCTCGAGTTATATTGTTAATACCAAGTACAAGTAACACAAGTCGTGAAATGTGATTAAGAGAAATGACAGCGCATTTAATATATCACAATAGCCAGGAATGAAAAATCGTCATGGATCACGCGAGTGAGCATAGTACAAATGAAGTTTAATAATAACCAGAGAACCGTGTGGCTTTAGAACAGTTCTGACAAGTGCGAAGTTTGAGCATTTATATAGTTGATTTAGGCCAATTTTTTCCTGGCACGACAGTCGTTGAAATATCATTTGTTTGTGAGCGCTGTGCAAAGGTGCGTGCTGGAGCCCAAGTGCTCCATATTGATCAATATCGTTCGCCAGTTGTAGCAATGATTGGTCAGTGTAAAACTTCGTTCAAACATCGTCGTAAATGCTCAATACTCAAGCAAACTCGGCCGTGAAGTGAGTGGGTGCGGGTGTGTTTGTAAAAGTGAGTCAATCTAATGTTATTGCGTATTCCGCATCGGTCTACGCTTTCTAGTAGACGGCGCATCTGTTTCTGCAGTAGATTGTTATTTGCGGCCAGTAGGACTTTCCTGAATTACGCCAAAAGGTTTTGAGGAAAATGACGTTTTTCTGTGAATCATATTTCTTGTTGTTATTTGTTATTTCCTTATGTTTCCTCGTCATTACGCATTTGACACTCGTAGAAAATTGTTGAGATTCGTATCTATTTTTAATTTGTATTCTTTATATTTTTAATGTTTGTTGCTTTTCTTACTGTTGTATTTTTGTTAACCATATGGTTTATTGTTGTTTTAAATATTTGTTACACGAACTCTAGTAGCTTCATGAAATGTTATGTGGTCTGTTACTCAACATATTTTTTGGAGAATAATTTATTTAATTTTGTGTTGTCTGATAATTTTTATTATATCAGAATTATTTATTCCAGGTACAAACTAATGAAGAGAATTTGTGGCGTCTTGTATCTCTTATAGATATACATGTTTTCGTTGATGATGATGAATGATTGTTCATTGAAATTGCTAAATATCAAGGCTTTGCCAGTACTTAATGAATCATGGATCATGATAGTATTTTCAATGAATATGGAAAATAATAGTGTTTCATGCTATAAGATTTTGGAGCTTAGCGATGCTCTGTTACATACAACAAACTCGATCTGTTGAGTATTAAGCAGCGAGTAGCAGTTATTATAAGGATAAACGGGTTCGGCATGATCTGTGGTAAAGATAAAAGATCTTTGGAAACACTGGGTGGGGAGGCATGGAAGCTGAAGGTGGTCAGCTGGTTCACCAGAGTCTACGGCTCAGGCTGCCATCACCAGAAATTCCTGATCTCAATGTTGTCAGAGCCTTGCATCAGGTTTGACTTAGTTCTGATAGCAATTTCTATCAATATTTTCAATACAAAACAGTAGACAGTAATGATATTTCTATTTTTAGTGTACTAATAGTGTTCTACTCAATCGGTTAAGCTAGTATACTACTAAACAGTTTTCATTTTTATATAATCATTCCTATACCTTGACATCATATTAAGAAGAAACTATTTTATTAATTTCCCAAAGGTTATTATATTATGTTTGTTTTTATTTTCAACAAAACAGACAGTAATATCATTACGTTCAGCACTGGACACATCACGCGAAGAACTTCGCCGTTTAAAAGAAACTGTGGGTGACTTTTCTGGGAAAACCTATGCTGATCTTGTAGAGCAACTTGCATTGGAGAATCACATATTGAGACGCCGTATCCTGAACAAGGATAACGAATTTTCCAGTGATGTTGCTACGAGCCCTCCACCTTCCAATGTATCTCCTCCACAAGCAACATCTACTCCAATAACAAGTAGACAGTAAGTTTTGGAAAATTGCAATATTACAATATCTCCTAATCCTCACAGGACAATGCGTTGTTAGACTGAAGTAATTCTATTAAAAAATTCCTGGAGAAAATCAAAATAGACATAGTAAGACAAAGTTCATTCATGGTAGAAATAATTCGTACGAGAACCAATGTTACACATGGAAAAAAGGGAGACTGATAAAATTATTTAAATGCGCAATAATAATCATCTGATTCGTCGAGCCAGTTGTCCTAGAACGGTAGGATAATTAAAACGATGCAGCATTTCGCGTGATCTATTAATAACTACTCGCATCTCCGGGACAGACTGACTCATTCTACGTGCGTACGTTTGTCAGTTCATCGCAGAGAGTCGTAATAGACAACGTCATGGACGCGGCCACGGATAAACCCGTCGCAAAATCACCAGCTGATCCGGCGAGCACAAAACCATCACACGAGGAAGCACAGCACGGGTCTAATACAGATGAACGGCGAGACTCACTATCTAGGATGTCAAAGACTCAGGACGGAGATAATGTTCGCGATGAAGGAAGCTCTGGACAGTCTCATCCAAGAGCCATCGGCGAGGTCGAGAGGGACGGACAAACGATTAATTCTCATAACTCTGGTGTGGAACACCTGAATGTTCCTGATAAGGACCTAGAGGATTCTAGCTTGAAGTCTGTCTCAGATGGTGACAATTCAGTATTCAGTGATAACCAAGATAATCCTCTAGAGATGAAGCCAACAGAATCTGAAAATGAGTCTGAGGAACTCGACGATATTGAATTAATCTTTACCACCGATGAGACACGAGACGTAGGGCTTCAGGAAGATCTCGTCTCAATCACAGAGACAGAATCTTGGAGGCAGACAGGTCAGAATGTCTTATCAAAATACATGAAGTCTCACAATAACGAAAATTTAGTGTGCAATGGTGATAAAACCAATTCCGTGGAGGAGGCTGTCTCGTCGCAAAGTTCCAGCATCGACCGGGAGGAGAGTGTGGACAGATTCGACGAAGGTTCTAATGCAAGATTAAATAAAATGTGGTCCCAGTGCTCTGTCCTGGTTGAGACAGACATCAGCAAGTGTGGCGTCGTAGAGGAATCAGATCATACTACCAGGCATTCTACTGCCAGAAGAAATACATTAGCAGCTCCACCAACGGCATACCGGTAAATTATACTTTTTAAGGATAGTTGTTTAACGGATATGCTGTAATTGCAGAGTGTTATGCATTTTAGACCTATAATTCACCGAGAAGCTTTAGCAGTGGGTCGTAGGAAAAGTGCAGCACCCTTACGTCCAGTAATGGATAGGAATTGCGGCGCTAGAAGGGAATCTGGCGCACAGACTGATATATCAGCGCTTCCTGCACAATGGAGATCAGAAAGTTATCTCGCGCACAAAGTAGCTCATACGTTCACTACGTTACCAAGTAAATTTGCACTTCCTTCCGGTGTTGCCGGGAGACTGAGGCTCTCTGATAAGACCCGGGAGGCCAGGCGAGTTATGTTATCAGACATCAGCTTCACGAGTATGGTACCAGAATTATCCAGGAGTGCTGATCATCTATGTCACGATCCTCATGCTCAGGTAGAAGTTGGAGTAAATATACTCTATAATAAATTGAAATCATCTCGATTCTCCAACTGATTCGATTCAATTTAATCAGGCCTGCTTCGGCACGCGTGGCTGCGGTCTACGCACTCCTGAGGTACATCGCCGCGAGTCTCTGGGTTCACCAGCTGGTTACTGGCCTCGCTGCAATCCCAGTGTAGGACTGCCAAGTCCTTGCGACTGCCGTTTATCAACCGATTTGTATTCCTCCCGATACCGCGGCTCTTTGACATCTATACCCTCACCTGGTCTAGAGGTCGTCGGAGGACCACCGCGTAGACATTCTTGGAGAGCAACAGCAGCATCCTTCGACACGTGGAGAGTGCCTGTAGCGACACCTACGGCAAGACCTACCTGGTCATCGATGCCGTCTTCACCAACTCATTTGAATCCTCCGTCGACTTCTGCGAGGGCTCCTAAGGGCCCTCCGAAAAGGACACGCTCCAAGGTCACCTTTCAAGGTAAGCGTAGCCAATTTCGCATATGGAGATTCGTGTGCATATTTCACTTACTTGATCTACGATTCAGAGTGTCCGATGACCCGAGGAAGTCTACCTAATTTGCGCACCGATTCCACTACTGGTGACAATAGCGGAGACTCGACGGAGTCTTTGATCGACGAAGCCGAGGATTACTTAAGGCGAAGTATAGACTCCATCCTAACTGTTTCCTGCTCCGATTACTGGGGTAGACAGTCAACGAGGCGAAGAAGAACTCGTCGGCATTCCGAACCTGATCTATTTCGTGAATGGAATCCAACCCAAGATGCTAGACCTTATCTACCCAAAGTATATTTTTTATTTTACTTAATTAAACAAGTTTAATTTATTCGTATATTAAAGGTCTATCTATTCCACTCATAGGTACCACGAGATCTGAAGGTGGACAATTTAGTAAAGGTAATATCACCTGAAGGAAGAGTTCTTCAAGGTAAGGTCAGATACGTTGGACCGGTTCCTGGGAGAGACGAGGCTCATGTAGGTGTTGAATTACCCAATGATAATGGCTCCTCCGACGGCACGTTTCATGGTAGACGATTCTTTGATTGGTGAGTCATTTTATTGGTCCATTAAATATATAAATCAGGGTCGATTGTATACAGAAAACAGTGTCAGTTTACCGTGGACATTGATCCTTTATCTAAAAACATTCTTTGTTTCATGAGTTTCATGAGAAATAATTCGGATTAAAGTGTACCCATGTTTCAAATAATTTATTTCGAAATTACAGTGAACCCGATCGAGCTGTCTTTGTACCGTTTAAGAAAGTTGTACTTGCTTGGTGTACTACCTGATCCAGACCAGTACCTGGTGCAAATTTATCCAATGTCACTGCTACTACCGTCAGTGCTACGGTAGGTGATGATACGTCAGAATCTTCCACTTCGTTTACAACAACGCCACGAATTTTACTGTCACAGTATACAATGTAAAGAGAAGATGAGTAAGCGCGAAAAAAGCCATGCATATGTAAAATATTATGCAAACTTTCGTGACAATCCACGTGGCATTTACGCATATAAGGATAAAAAAGACGTCGCGCAAAGCAGCTGCATTTGCCAAGAAAATATTTCCAAAGAACGATCGCCAATAGTCGCACATTACGACATTTACTTAAAACATCATTGAGGGGCAAAAAAGAAAAATATCATTTTTAGTATGATTCGAAAGGTTTAACTGTAAATATTTTTTCAATGATAATACAATTTCTATTGTCGGTTTTAATCGACAATCGATTATGATGAATGAACGTCGAATAAATCGTCTATTTCAGTATTCTGAACTCCAATTTTTTTTTTAATTTATGAAAAAAAATTGCATGACTGACGATGAAAGTCCAAGTACCGCTTGCTTGTATTTCCGATATATACGTATTTAATTATTTATTCCTCAGCTCGCCTGATCTATTTCCATGCGTCAATTTATCTTTCCCGCAGAAACGAACAAGTATTCTAGATATAATTAAAATAGTTTGGTTAATTTTCAAATTCTATAGAAGATAACCATCTTAGGTCCATACGAGTATTATGCGTATCCTTGACACAACTATGTTCCATTGTACAAAATATTACCAAAGTATCGACTTCTAGACATTCGTGACTTTGATGAAAAAAAAGGAATAATCGCATTTGACAAAAACAATTCTGTTCGCATATAACACACAATTTTAAAAAGACACAATTGTAATTGAAAATTGGATTTACGTCAAACTGTCAGATTGTCAAAATGACAAGAAAAATTATTGGTCTGAAAAATAGATGCTGCATAATGCATAATAAAAAATAATTAATTAAACAGCAAAAAAAAATGCGCATACAAAACCACAACGCATATTCCTTAAAATTCGTAATTATAATTTCAAAGTGCAAATATCTCCAAAAAAAGAAATAGAGAAAGTGAAACAAAAACCGGGGTCTCGTCTTCGATTGAGCGCAATCTTATAATATCGACAGTACTAATAATAATATATGATAGAAATAATAATAACAATAATAATAATAATAATAATAATGCCTAACCCCATAGAATGGATGTTTCTTATGTCCTGTACCAGCTGAGCTAAGAATGACAAGTGACAAGAGATATGAGTATTTATGTATATTTTTTATGTTTATCTTATTCTTAATTTCCTACTCTCATACAACACAACAAAGTCTAGGAATGTATTAATTAATACAAATTCGACGTACAATCTTAATGGCTGGACCAATGTTTTAAGCGACTAATTTCTGTCCGAAAATTGTTCTACTTGTGTATCTAAAAATGTACTTAAAAAATATATACACCTGGCGTACATTGTTAGCATGTGATTTCTCGACTGAGTATAAACTTAAATTGAGATTTAATTAAAAACTATCGTGAAAGATAGGCGAGTTGATTTTATCGTCAAGAGACAGGCTTGTTTCCAATTGATTAAGGATAATTGATTTTTCCACTATTATTGTTACGCGAGCGGATAATCATTATCGAGATGATTGTCACGATAGTGATTGCCTAATGTAATGGTAAATAGAAATAGAGGAGTAATAGAATTTCTGAGAAACATAAGGTGCTGGTGAAAACGAAAGAAAAGTAGTATCTGCTGTAATTATTTTTGTCGTAAATTTTCTGCTCGGTATAGATTCGCTGAATATTGTATTGTTTCGATATAAAGTAAAACATTTAGAGTACAACGTGGAACAAAGACAGTGTACTATTGTACTGAATTGTAAAAGTCGATTATCAGAACGTGCGTGTATCTGCGAAAATATATATTGTATTATATTATGTTATATTATATGCAAGTACGTTACAAAGATAAAAGCGCAAGACCATAGACATGGAAAATACCGTTGATCGATGTTAATAGCTATAGTTATTACGTAATAAGTGTTTTGATGTGCAGTAGCTAGCCAATTACCGAGGGTGTACGGTGAATTAGGATTCGGATGAAAGAAAGGCACAGGAAAAAGATAATCTTTCGCTCTCGCCGTGTAAAATTGCGTGCAAAAGAAAACGACGAGGAGTTTCGTAATTGTGAATTAAAACAATGGGTCAAATATAACGGACGATTGGGTCTAATTGAAATTGGTCGATCGCTGAGATGCGAATGAAGTAATGTTTAAACAATTAAAATTGATGATTTCAGTTCTTGTGACGTATTGCTGATCTAGCTTTTGATCTCTGGGCATATCGGGGTGCGATGATATGATTCGGTTGATGCATTAAAGATCTTCATGGATACTGAAAGCTTTGAGGATTAAATGAAACTATCGATAGCGATTGATGATCTTTACCTGCGATAGCGGATACCGATAAAATGAATATAAAAATATTTCCTTGTCATTGTTTGTCGTCGTACGACAGAGGCACTTCCGGTACTTCTCTAATTGCTCTCGAATACTTGTAATCTAACAGTTGTCTACCATGTAATTTATAAGCTTAACTGTGAACGTGGTGTTTCATTACAGCCGTGAACGAACGCAGCCGTAAACTCTCTTAACTGAATACCGTCGAAATATAGAAATAATATATTCAGAATTAAAATGAAAAATATTGTCTATTGTCGAAGTCTGTTGCCGTTGTACCTAAATTACACGTTAAAGTCTAAGGAGAAAAATGCACTGTCGTTGCGCCGCTATTTATTCTATTGTAACGATGGTTATTGATGATATTACAGAAATAAACTATTATTATCGTACCTCACCGACATTAGTTAACTTGGACGACCCCATGTACTTTTCCTTATTTTATAATCATTCAACAAAGTGTGATGGACTGTAATAAAGAATCATTCAAAGTATTACAAGAGTAAAAGACCAAGAAGATGGAACAAGGGGAGGTTTGGATTTAAAAAAATTAAATAGTGTCCCAGCGACCAGTCGCTTAAAGGAGAATAAACAATAAGCAATCTTCACCTTAGATCTTTTCTCTTTATTTATATATTACAATATCGCGTACGATTGTATTGAGCAATTATTTCAAGAATTATTTCATTTCCGCAGAATGATTTCTCCTATATCTACTTGATAGAAGGCATGACACATCCCAACGAGTGTTTATCCCATGGGATCTCTGTGAATTTATTAGACAAAATTGTACCACGAACTCACAAAGAACTATAGGTATAAAAATAATATAAAAAATAAAGATAGGATTCAAGAGACGTTAATTGTGCGCTGGGTAATCCGCGTACCATCCAAATGCTCCATTGACACCAGTGTGTCCACCAAAATCAATGTAATCCAAAATGCGTGTTGTTGATCTTTCAGGGCGTGGTACAAGATTCTCGTTCTCCTCGTGATTCGATTTTGATACGGTAACGGGTACTATGTATTCATCTGCCTGTCGTGCAATCCTTGGGGATGCTGGTAGGATTGGACTCAGTTCGATGATATTAACTTCATCAATAGGAATCGCCAGGTACCGTGGATAAGCAGTCACTGTGTATGCCATGAATATTACAAAGGCTACTGCGTACCTCTGAAAATAAAAATTTAATGGTTATAGTCTTTTATTTAATAAATTAAATTATAGTTAACTCTTTGAGCTCAACTGGCGCTGCTACAGCAATATTTTGCTTGTATAAAATAATTCTTGAAGTGCAAAGAGTTAACTAATTTAAACAAATGAATTCCAGCAATTAATATCTATTTTATTAAAGTATTTATTAATATTGCTAACTATATGCCTTTACCGGATTACTCATTGCGATGTTGATCAGTGAAGTCGATCAGTTTGAACTGAAGAGAGTGGTTAGAAGACGATGGTTTTATACGGTTTCGCTTGGTTGCAGCTTTCTCATCCTGACTACTATCAAACACAAACCACAGTGGTAATACCGCCCACCACCAGATCAGCCATAAGTTTCTTGCACCGGGATTAGTCTATACTCGCGAATACGCAACAAGTATATACAAAAGGTAAAATCAATCCAAACAACGAAAACTTGGAGAATAAATGTTTTACTATAATTAAGATTTTATATTCGAAACTTAGCACTAATCATGTGTCCAATTAAATTACTTTAACCGGCACGTCCATGTTCCACATTTCTTGAACTTGAACGATCATTTGTAACAATTTTTTTCTTTTACAATGCAGTGTGTGTATACATATATATATACATGTCGATTCATGAGATCTAAAAACACGCGTAAGCATTTCTTACTCTTCTGGTGATGGACTTTCACTCGTGAGGGTGAGAAAAAAGATTCTAACGGTTAATCCATCGAAAGTCTAAGAAAAAGGGGACTTCTTCATTTCATGAGAAGAATCATCGCTCTATTTAATTTGGTTTTACATTATTTTGACTTCGCAATATACCTCATGCCTGCGTAGGATAAAAGAAAAGTCAGGTACGAAATGATTTGTTGATGCACTATATTTTTTCAAGCAATCAGTATTGTGTCTTATGTCTATTATACTTTAACACAGCATCCTTATGTTATTTCACACTGGATTCATATATTCCTTTTTATTCGATATATACTTTCAAGATGTAACGCTTTTACCTTATGGCAGTAAAAGTCTATTTTACATAACGATTTATTCGCTACGACGATATTCATCCTTAGAACTCGATCGCTTCGGGTTTTCTGATATTCTCTAGAGATTGTCTTAAAGACAAACCAGTGTAAGGCACATATTTTATCAATTACAGAGGACGAGATCGCATCGCGAATTAAAGACAATTACTTGTAAGTTGAATAATAAAATATAGCAAAAATATTAACGATATATATATATATATGTATATGTATAAACTTATCGGAACAGTAGAATAAATTGGGTGCATTATGTTATAGTAGAATCAGACAAGGTATGTTCTGACGCATCTACGTCGCAAAGGACCAATAAGGTGCTGCCCGAAGATTCAGCCATTGTTGCCGCGTAATTTGTCTAGCCAATGAGACTCTCAGTCTTGCCGTCTCGTTTCCATAGACACCGTGACATAGTCTTCAGTATAGTTCAGTGTTATAAAAAATGGCTGAATCTTCGAGCTGCGTAGTAGTAGTCGAAAATGTGTCCATGAACTGAACATACCTTGTATGATTCTACCATGCATTATGTAACTGTTACCTTTGTTGATCGTGAAATTCTTATATGAAAAATTATACTGGAAACATAAGGCAGTATGATTTTTGATATTCGAAATGATAAGCGGTTTTGTCAGGTCACTTCCGAAAATTGCACGTAAATACTTAAGATAACCGAAATAATCTGTCTGATACGAACGTGAAATTAATAACTTAGGTTTCATGGCGATGAGATTCATCAAAATAACAATGTTCATTCAGGAAGCGTAAAGAGGTATAATAAAATTAAAAAAATATAACGTTTACCAGATCGTCTTAAAGGCTATTATGAATGCAGAAATTTTTCGCAATTCTATAATAAATCTAAATGAAATGAAACGTCATCGTTCTATGCGCATCTTGTGCTAAGAAAATTATTTTGATTGATGTAGAGTAACGAATACAATGCTCCTCAAACGAAATTTTGTATCTGTTCTTTCTCCTCCCTCCTAAAAAAGCTATATATAATTTAAAAAATCTTAATCTACTAGTGATTGTCGTGAATAAACGTTTTTTTTTTTTTTTTTTTTTACGAGAAACAGCCTGGAGAAAAAAGAGGAAAATTATCAGTAACGAGAGTCAGAAACGAAAAATAACTATGCGTGTAACCGCATTTCTAAGTCCTGTAATTAAACAATACAATTTGATCTCGCTATTTTCATCGTACCGCATTTCACTGAGATCGTTATTATCTAAATACACAAATGACGATAATTGCCGCGTGAACTTAGACATATCCGCGTCTATTTATAAACATAATCTTGTAAAAAAAATAGATTAGAATTATAAACGAAAACGGCATATATAATCGTACATAATAAATATTGATAAGTAACGATACACGAAAGTGTAGTATTAACGTGCGCGTTTCGCTCGATGAAAACGTAATCAACAAAAAAACATACGATCTCATGAAGATCGATTTGTAAATACGTCACGACATTAGGCGAGATTCAAACAATCTTACAACTTCCATTCTAAATAAAGTTACGCTAATAAGAAAAATATATTTAACATCTTAGAAAACCACATAATGCCGTGACGTATGCAATAGATATTCTTTAGTTAGCATCAGATTTGTTAATTAAATCGACATGAAAATGTCGATTCGAATCAAAGGCTAAAATTTTCTTTATAAAAGATCTAACTTTACCAGCCAACGATACCACTCATTAGCCATCACTTTGGGAAAAGAGTTAGTTAATATTTTTCCTAATTTTAAATTGGTATTGTGCCAGATTTTAAGTCCTCGTTTAATACAAAATTTTACTTATCCCATTTCCAATTCATCGGATTCGGAATAATCGCTCTCGTAACCACCAGCGACAACGCGTGGTATTTCTGATGGAAAATCATCATTAGTATCGTTTAGTGTTACGTTGTTTCGTGAATAATGGTCATTAGTTCCATTAACGTGAATAGCTGTTTTCTCGTGTCCATTGACTTGAGTAGTCTTCAAATCATCACTGGGTTCATTGAGTTTCTGCAAATAAAAATACAAAAAGTTGTTCAACAATTGTAAAAAATTTTTAATTTATAAGATGAATCCGTGCGCGTCTTAAACTGATAATTAAATAACATATACACTTACTGATTCTATTGCATTATTAGTATTCAATGAAATTGGTCCAGCGGAACCATTCGACGTCACGTCAAAATGTATCGGAGAAGCGACTGATGAAAGTTCTGATCCACGTTTTGTAAGAGATAAAGTAGAGCTGGCTGCCGACCAGGGTCCTTGATCAAATTCAGCCATACCCTCGTTAATGAGTTCCTTTCCCACATTAATATCCTGGATGATTAAAGTATGATTAGTCAAAGGATTTCCAGGAGATTATTAATGTCTGTAATTATTTCTATGTTAATACCTTATTATCCTGCTTATCATAAAGTTCGATACAAGGAATGGGTGAACCTTCTCTACGTGACCTGCCTAATGCCATTGCTCTTTCCTTGTATCCTCTGACCTTCGCAACAAGGACCTTCCACTGAGCCAATTGGCACATATCTGCAAACTTCTCAGAGGCATCCTGACTCCATTCGCCATCCCTGAAACGATGGTTTTAATGATGTATTAGTATGACGTTTTATATGGATAGAATGTATTTATGTCAGGGCTAACAATCCTGGTATGTGAGAAAGAGTCTTCGATGGCACAAGAAGTGACAGCAAAGAAAAATCTAAATACAAAATGTTATACACAGATTGTATAATTGATTTATATGGAACATGCTGGATAAAATTATTTATCATAATAAAAATTGAACATAATCCAAGTACTTAGTTCTGGCAAACATACACTTAAAAAAATTACACTGCAAATGACAGTAACTAATTAGTTAATTATCATTCACAATGTCAATAATTTTCCTTATTATATAATAATACGTACAACAATGTCTATATAAATTTTGAATACAGCTTTTTGCAAGAGACTGGAATCTATATTGAGTTGTGGAAATAGTTATTAAACATTCTCAACACTAAACAGATTTCATGAAAAATCTGAATACAATAAACATTCAATGAGTCGAAAATGCTCTCAATCGTTCATAATGTGCAATCCATAATTATTCTCCAATAAATCTTTGACAGAAAAGGTGCGCAAATAATATCTCAAATTTATATACAGTACAACGATCTGCCACTATGCAAAAATATGTTTCAAATTTTCCATTGTGTATTAAAACCGGTCGCAGGGAGCTGTCTAGCACGGAATCCAAGTAAACACATTCATTATGGTTTTAAATGTTACATTATTATTGTAGAAATTCTGCATTTCTATGCCAAGTATGAAAATAACGTGATTCTAGTTATATGCATTGATACGCACGTTTTATTGGCATACAACGCTTCTGCATTTTAGATTTACACCTGAGTATAACAAAAAATTATAAGCATCATAATGTAATTGGCCAATCAATCAAATAATTTTTTTTAAATCCAAAATAAGACCGTGAAATACTGAGATTAGAATATGCAGACAATTCCAAGAATACCATATTGCAAAATACAAAGTATGTCAATAGCAAAGGTACAGTGGTAACCGTAGTCGTTTAGTTTTAATCTTCTTATTGACAGTCTCCCTCAGCTTGTATTTTAGTGAGTCATAAATATTGAACTGTTTGTTGAAATTTATCTTGTTGACCTTAATAAGCAATTTGGGCTGTGTGTTTGTTGAAGGGTTTACACGAAGAAATTTACTGTTTGGCTTAAAGCTCGACATATTTTGTGCGCAATTCCTCTCTCTAGTCCCTCTCGAGTGCGTTGAGTAGCTTTTCAGACGACGTTCCGTTTATAGATTACACTCGGAGCATTTGAATCTGTGATATTCTAGTGGACGGTTCACAGTAGACAGTGAACGGTGAACAGTGACCGTGAACATAGAAGATAATAGTTGAGTCTAGGAATTTCTTTGAGATTTCGCATTCATATCTGAAAGTTAGTATATTTTCAAATATTAGCCATCAGGTATGCATAGTATATAAATTTCTTGACGCCAATCCCACATTAAATTCAAATGACAAACAATTGTATTGCATTTAATAATATTTAGCAAATTTCATAAATAAATAACGAAGGTCAAAAATGCATTTTGAATGCAAAAATGATCAAAGTGAGTTTTGGCATAGAAAGATAAGCAGAAATCAAATTATTAAAAAATAAATGCAATAAGGATGTGACAACATATATTAAAAGCTTTATGATATAGAGAATAGATCAACGTAGCGTGACAGTGAAAAATATCGTAATTAAAGCAACAATATAGAAACAGGAATCAATTCAAAGGGAAAAACTTCTATAAATCTTTCTTCCCCATCTAATTCCGTACGTAATGTACAAGTAAAATCTGGCAAATAAATTTACACTCTAGTTAATATAAACGTATTTGGATGAACCGTGGCACGGAAACTTACATACGCCAAGTACAAGTGAAAATATGTACTTTACACCCAAGCAAGTTCCTCAATAAACATTTACTTAACAACAGATGACGGTCCATTTGAGTATCACCATAAAGTGAACCTCTGAATACATTGCGTAATTATCTGTCCTCGACAAACTACTTAAGCTAGCTTATAATCAGAGAAAAATATTAACAATACTCTGCCAGGTATCTGTTAATTCATTTTAACTTTAAGATACCTGACCATCTTTGCTGTTAAAAACATTGCACGGCTCTCTCACAGCATGGATGGACTGAAATGGTAAAACTGTTCTGTACTTTATCGCTGAGGGAAAATTTAAAGTAGAACTTAAAGTTAATTTGGTACTACTCGAGAAACAGAACCTCACGTAAAATTACATCAGATAAATGGAGATGTATGAAATCCGATCTACTCCTTCAACAGTTGTATCAAGACTTTAATCAACAGTAATAGGCAGCTAGAGGAATGCCAAATTAAATGATACAGTAGACGATATGGGGTCTGTGATTAATATTAGGAATAATAAATATAGCATAACAGAATACACATTCTTACTATGTAGCCTCGATCACTATGGATTCCATTATTGTTTCATGGTCGTTCTGCAGTTATTGATAAATCTTTTAGCACAGTGAAGAATCATTGACAGATGACAAATAGTTATTTATACGTATTGAAGAAATTTTATAAGCTGTAAATAACAGTCGTGGAATAATTAAGTTAACGAAGATGATCTCTCGTAATTGAGTTAAATTGTTTGATGCATCAAATAGATAGAATAAAGGGACTAATTGTGTGGAAGTTCCGGAATCAATTATTCCAATGAACGTTCAATTTTGAAATACTCTTCACTGGACTTCTACTATCTCTGGATCTAAGGAAGAAGTTATCCAAGTGATAACATGAAGATAATGTTTACCAAAACAGGATACTCCATACGAAGATCCATTTTAATCCATAAACATATATATTTGAAATAGTACGTTGGTTCAAAAGATATTAATATATGTACGTTGAAGATGGTCGAAAGGGACGTTAGAATTTTATGGAAAGAATTAAATAAGTGGAGGCATCACAAAGATTTTAAAGACGCCTCTACTTCTTAAACTGGGACTTATATATTCTGTTTTAACGTAAACTGATAGAGCATAATGAGAAAAGTTTAAACTTATCAGATGTTGGATGCTTTTATGTATATCTATGACGTTACCATCATACTTTTATATCTCATCTAATTGTAAGAAAGAAATTATATTATCACGAATGATAATGTGTCTAGAGCACATCTGCAGATCTCAGATTACATTTACACATCTCTCAAAGTTATAAAAGATCCACACGACACAGCTGTCTCGATTAATTTCATTAGCTAAGCAAATAAATACTATAATTATTCTGTGGTGAACAGGTTTTATAGTGAAGTCATCACAATGGAATTACTCGTACCAACAGTATCAGATATAGTCTTCAAGTACACATGGCCGATACCAAATTACAAGAAAACCATTGCAAAGAAAAGTATAATTGATAGTTCTCCCTTTGAATTAAATGTAAATGGTATACAAAGCACGTGGAATATGTCGATAAGATTTTGGAAAGGACCTGAAGGTAACGAAAAAAGAAATTAATGAAAGTAAGCCATTTGACATCTAATAGAAATAAAATGCCAATTATCTAATTACAGGAAACAGAATAACAAATCCAGTAGTACTTTGCCTGAACATGCTTAACTGTACGGTCCACGAAGTAGAACAGGCAAGGATCCGTTTTCAATTTGCAGTTTTCAACGCAGAAGTAAAGCACTGGGAATATTGCCATGTTAGCAGAACAGTCCTAGAGTTAAAGTCAACGTCGGACATCATCTCCTTGGGTTACAGAGATTTATCCATCGTAGATCGTCACTTGAAGAAGACTGGCGACGTGGAAGTTATGGTGAAGATCCAAATAATTCAGTGCGAGAGCGAGAAACATAATCTCTCCCAAGTAAGTCTAGTACAGCAATAAGAAATATTTTGTACAACAGTCGCATGTGAATAATCCATCGATACATGAGTATTCACCATTTCTATTATCTCTGTAGGATATGACAAGACTACTGAGACATTCAAGAGGGGCAGACACGAAGGTGACTTGTGCAGGTGATGATGGAACCGAGATTCCAGTGCACAGTAGTATAGTAGCTGCGCGCAGTTCAGTCTTGGCGGACATGATAAAGCCAGTTCTAGATAAAGTGGAACAGTCAGAATTTTATGAAGACAATGACAATGTCTTACCAGGGGTGAATGAAAATGTCGAAAGTCACGATAAGGAGAGTGTAACGAAGAATAAGGAAAAGGTTGAAATCCATCCAGTTTTGAAGAGTGCTTTTCCTACCACCATAGTTTGATTGTCATAAATTCTATAGAATAATAACAATAATAATGATAATATAGAAGCATGAAGTATTATAATACTCTAACCACCTGATGTCATTCCAATTAATTATAGTGTGTACAAGTTTGTAAAGTTTTAAACATTTACTACTACGCATTCTCACAGTGTATTGTGAACAGTGTGGCGTGTGAATCATATGTTTTACTGTATTTTTATTATATTAAAAATATATCATATATTTTTCTATGCTTAATATAATTACGTGTGCATGTTGTATATTTTATTAAGAATAGTTTACTCTAACGTGGATTGTTTATGATAATTATGAATAAATATTACTATTTTTTCACAAGAAAATAATAGTATTATTGTTATCAGACGTGCATGGCATGTATTCAATTGATTGAAAAATAATCTTTAATGCTGCAGTTTTTATATTCTTATATATCTAGACCAGGCATCATTTCAAATTGGATCTACTGGATTTCTCAAAAGAATTGACATATGAACTTTTACGTTACATTTATACTGATCATGTTGATAATTTGGACAGTTTGGCTGCTCAACTGTTACCCCTAGCTGAACGTTTTCAATTGCAAGGTACATAAAAATAATTGAGTAATATAATCAATCACTGTCATCTGATAAAAAATGTCGTATTTTTTATACAGGATTAAAGGAACTTTGTGAACGAAATCTAATAGAAACAATAACACCAGAGAATGTAGCAACATTATTGTTGATAGCCGATGAGTATGGATGTGATCCTTTGAAGCGAGCTTGTTTGGCATGTTGCGAAGATAACATTTTGAACATAAATAAGAGTTTGGCATGGAAAGTCATGGAGCAAGTGAACCCTGAACTGTTCAATGAAGTTTGTGAAGCAGGTATTGGAAGTTCACGTTCCAGTAATATAGATGACAGTGATTAATATGTGTATATTATATATATATATTATAAAAATGAGGTTTTTGTATATTTTCAAATAAGAGGACTGATGAGTAATTGTTTTAACAAAAATAGCTGATAATTTCTTTTCGGTCTGTATGTATAATAGTAATAGTTCCATAGACAAAAATAAAATTAAAGAATATAAGAAAATTTACTTACCTTGGCTTGACGTTCGCCAGGCAGCATTCAATTG
The DNA here is from genome assembly GCF_000341935.2 of Cephus cinctus. NCBI lineage: Eukaryota > Metazoa > Arthropoda > Insecta > Hymenoptera > Cephidae > Cephus > Cephus cinctus. The sequence goes on along the minus strand of NW_014333216.1, from coordinate 407,133 downwards.
CTTGTAATCGTAAACTCAGGAAGTCTGTTCGAAGTTCCAACATGTCGGCTGCTTTCATTATTTCACGATCCCCATAATCGACGAAATAAGCCTCGTAACTGTCTGCTTCGATGATGGAAGTGACCTCAGCGCGATACCAGAGTTTGTCGAAACTGAATTTAGCTGCCACCATTTGACCAACATTAATCTGACCAAATAAAAAAAATAAAAAGGTTATAATTAAAGCATCGTAGATTTATAAAAATAAAATAATTTAAGATGTTTACGTTTTTTAAGGTATGAAGTTCTTGGTTATCTGGATTGTCATAATAGGTTGTCATTTCCGAAACTAATTTGTCAAGGGCTATGGAACCCTTGCCAACCACCTGAACCCAAAATTGACTTGGACTTTCCATAGCGCTAACATACACTTCCATCAATCCGCTGAATCCTGTAAAATATTATCTTATGATTCGTTAATTTTATTGTATTTTACTTTAATAAAAGATATCTACCTGGCATTATTGTAGGTTCTGGAGGTAGAGCAGCATTTTCTGATACGTTTACGACTGTGTTACGTGGAGATATTTTGCCTCGTGGTAATCGGCACGCTAAGCTAGCTTCTAATTCTTCACGAGCTTCGTTGTCCTCGCGTACTTTTTCTTCAATTAACGATAAGGCTGTTGCTATTTGCTCGGAACTTCCTTTTATGATGACTCTTCTTTTAGCATCTAAAGAAACAGGTTATCATTTTGATTCACTTGTAATGAAACAGGTAAAGTGATAAATCCCAGTTTTCTTTGGTAGTTTATCGTATCAGTCTAGTGATGTCATACATCAAAACTTGTAAATACCTGGATTATTCGACAGAGTCTTTTCTAAAATAATCTTAGCACTGGAGTACGTTTGAATCTGTTGTATAGTTTCACCACCCCTTCCAATTACACGACTACAGGCACGTTGTGGTATGAATGTCTCATATGTTTCAATGATTGGTTGACTTTGAATTATTGTATTTATCATATGTTCAGCTAACTGAATGCTCTCAGGTTTTCCACGTATAATACAGACACGATCTTTACTTTCAATATCTGGAGGTGCAAACTTTATCGAACTCTCTGTATTTGCTTCTATATTTTTTATAATCTGGCCTTGTCGTCCAATTACAGCTGGAACTACCTGAGATGGTACTTTAAGAAAAGACACACTCTGATGTGCTTTTCCTACTTGATTATTCTTTGTAATATTATTGTCCTTGTCCTAGAATAAGATAAAGATATATCATTACAAGCGATAAATTTTATACATTTAGAAAACACTGTTCCCTTTCAATAATAAATATTTAATTTTCTTACCTTTTTAAGTAGCAAATATAGTAAACCTACACCGATACTTGTAAGTGACAATCCAAGAACGACTGGTAATACAATTTGCTGTGATATCGACTTCATTATTCCAGCTAAATAAAAAAGTAAAACATGCATTAATTACCAGAAAATGAGTTTCTATGAATAATCTCAATTTATGTTACATGATCTCTACAATATCAGAACCATAAAAATGACATAATAAAGCCACACCAAGTGTAACCTTAAAGTCATACAAAAAGTACTCCTTCCTTCTAGAATACAATTTTCACTTAAACAACAAAATAGCATCCTTTAATTATCAACCTTATAATCTTACATTTCGAACTTTTCTCTCGAATTAATATTTCACCATTAAACTACACGCAATTCTTAAAACTACATAGATCTGCGTCACGTTGTACTTTCAAACGTGCAGAGCTACCAACACACAACAAAATGCATTTACAGCTAAATTGTTACTCTTGATCTGTGAAATTACATCATGATCCCTGCATTAATAACGTAAACCGAAATTTTGACTACGTCTCTTAGAAAATATTTAGACAGATATAAAGCGAATCTCTGAAAGCGCGATTTTGGCTTGTGTCCATAGACAATTATTCGTCAATACACATCTTTTCATTGACAAAATTATTTTTAATTGTTACTTATCTACCTGTAGCGAGGTTGGATACGATTCAAATGTTTGTGACGTCCAGTGACGTCCTACCCAAGTTTAGAGTGTGACGAAAGGTGTTCAAATTTATTGTTGACATAATCGTCTGAAATGGAACTATGAATATTTAATAATTTTTTTGTCTATCTTTGCACATAATTCTTCTAGAAAATCATTTTTTGAATTTTTAATGGTAATTATAGTTACATAATAGTTGATTTGGACGTAACGTACATCAGTTTAAATATTTCTCAGAAAATCATAATCAATCATAATCAAATCCAGTTACAACAAGGCGACGAATATAATTTTTATAATAATTATATTTAATATTTCGCAAAACTCATTTTTACATGGGCTGATGTTACACAAGTTTTATAGGAGTAAATATAGAATTGTTACTCAAAGTTAATAATTCTTATCAATAATACTCACTGCTTCGGTAAACAATTTATTTTGAAATGCATCCACTTTGACGCTCACTATATATTTCGTGGGTCACCCCTGTTTATAGTAATATTTTATCCCTAGATGCTAGGGGGAAAAAAAATTGTGAAAATATATCGAACCAGGATTTACTTTGAGGAAGAAAATTTGATACACAAAAATGTAGTTGATTGTTGTTTATTGTAACAATGTAATTTTTAAATGTATGATTGAAAAAGTCAACGTATATCAAACGTAATGATAATGGATAACATCTAGTCTACGTATTTATTTCAATAGGCATGAAATTATATTACAGGACTTGCATTGGACATTCATTACATAAGACGAAACTGCGTACGATTTACATTTGCAGATTTTAAGCATTCTCTTGCTTTTTGCTTTTAGGCTTCAGCCAGACGTAACCAGCAATCAAAGCCATGGCAACGTACGTTGCTTTTGCCACCTAAAATAATAAAATCATACGCAATTACATTAATATTGATATATAGATGCACCACTAGAGGTTATAAAGAATCGTTCAACTTACGTTCGCTCGACCGTACATTGTCGAACTATTGAAATATTTGGACAGTCCAGTCAATTTTGCTCCATCTCCTGAGTCTCCTGCCATTTTTAATTATTTTCTTATTTGAAGATACTTCAACAGAAGATTGTATGTTTTCTCGACTTTTACAGATACAAGAGCCGACACGGTAATCACGTTCTTCTGCTAGTGGCGCCCTGACTCGCTTAATATCGATTAGTTGAATCGGAAACCGCAATATCTCGAAATTCGATTATTCAATAATTGCGCTATATTTTTGAATACTGACTGTGATTCTGCATGCATATTGCTTGTTACGTATGAATATTTTTTTTTGATATTAAGATCTTGCATTTTTTACTTTTCTGTATAGATACCAGATTAGAATTCCAGCATATGTTGCTTTTGCTACCTAGATAGAAAAATTAGGATTTAATTGACTTGATTTACTTTTACGTATATCAAAATGTATGTGGAAATTTTACGTACGTTAGCTCTGCCGTATACGGTTTCAGAATTAAAATGCTTGGTCAAATTTAGATGTGGAAATTTATTTTTTAAAACTATTGGTATCAATGGTTTCTTGGGTGACGTTTCTGTGGCTTTCGATAAATCAGGAGGAGCGTTGCCTTTTTTGAATAATTTAAAATCACTCATTTTCGGAAACGCAATTCGGGGAATCTTTATTATCTTTGGTAATTTCGATATGACGGTCTTTTGAACAGGGATAGTTTTCATTATGTCTTCAACTTTTGAAACTCCTTCCTATAATGAAACACTCATCATATTTTATAATTAAAAATGGTAAAGATATTCTTTCAAAACCTTGACATTCCTAAGCAGAGCGTCCACTGCAGATTTCATTTTCTCTCCGTTATCTTTCACTATGATTTGCAACTCTTTTGCAAATGGTGTGCTATCGGCTTTACTTATTTTTAAAATCATCTCTTCTGTCAATTTCTTTACTTCCGTCATTTTTTCCTCAAAAAACTTAACAAAAATCTTCGCCTCTTCTAACGTCATAAGTTTTGTCTGATATTTATGCTTTAACTCTGCTATATGTTGCAGTTTCTCTTCAGAAATCTTTTGTAGTGCCGTCGAATACTCGCTTAATGCAATTTTAGTTTTCGCTATTTCCTCTTTGGAATGATTCTTTAATTTTGCAATATCATTATCCAAAAAGTTTGTAATCTTCTTTGTAACTACAGCATAAAATTCCTTGATTCTATCCTCTATCACTGATATCAAATTCATTACGTCGTTTGGTGTTGATTTTCTTGGTAGGTCGCTGGATTTTTCTAAAATTAAAAGGGAATTGTACTTTTCAATCATATTAATAGAATTTGTGATACGTACTCTTTCTGCTTGGAAACATTTTTTTAAAATATTCCATAGCTGATGAAAAAGATAAAGAATAATAAATGTTTTTCAAAGAAAATCGTTCGGATGTGGACTTTCTTTTTCCTAATTTTGTATTATCTTGTTTTTTGTTGCATGACTCTTTATCGGAAGGTTTTTTAGAGCACGGATCACACATCCTTTTCTTATCGCAAATTACAACACAATAATCTTTAAACAATATCGAGTACGTTTAATTTTCGTTAAACGGTTTGAATTTTACGAGAAATTTCTGCAATTATTTTTATGTAATTGAGGTTGGAGAACATTGCCATGTTGTGTTTTATCATGAAACTTTTGTTTTCATTGGTTTTTGTTCCAAATAGAAATATAAACCGCCTACCCGTTTTGCAAATCTATTTTTCTCGTATCTTGTAAAAAGTTTATTATTTACAGCTTAGAGATAATTAACCATATTAAATGATATTTTAATAATCAAACTCCGCCCAACTGTTTATATGACTGTGTTAAAGTAAAATAAACTGATAATCATAAGTCACATCTGTTATATAGCAAATATATAATCTCTTTGTTATTTTCACTTACATAGCAGTAGTACAAAAGATAGTTAACTTTGGTATATAAACAATTTATAATTTTAATATAGAATCTTATTTTTATCGCGAAAGATTCTTCACGATTAAGTATATACTTTGAAGTGTAATCAACAAAACACAATACGATGATTCAACATTTAATACTAGAAGTTTAACTAAATACTTATCTCATGTCAAAGGAAATAAAAAAGATTGTACAAAGGTCTGATTTAATAGTAGATTTCTATATCCACCTTACTCTAATTATTTCTCGCAATTTTTGGAATGTTTCAGTTGTATGTCTCCATATGTATTGATAACAGTCTGAAAGAGAAAAAAGAAATAATCAAGGATTAGAATACGATCAATAATTTGTGCGAATTTTTCAAAGACACATAATGCATCAATTCTTTTAAACAGACCATCACATTATAGAGAACTGAGCCAACATTAAATTCCTGTTTCTTAACAGCTCGTCGAACTTCCTCACAGCGAATGACTTTTATTTTAACGAGAAGCTTTATCATACATTTAAGAGGTGTCAGATGAAGACCTTTCTTAATTCGATTTTTCAGACTCCCCGTCAACGTTTGCATTGTCCTGAAATGAGTCGTCATATTTATTATACGACTATAGTTATCAACTGATAAAACATGCAGTAAGGATACTATTATACTTACTTATCTAATTGGTAAAACAGTAGCGGCTCGTCTAATCTGTATATTGTTTTGAATGGTATATCTATATTCAACATATCTACTAATTTGAGCATGACGTTTGTGTTATTCAATTGGGTGAATAATTCCACGAACTGGTCACTACTAAGCCAGCCTTCTCCATCGATCACAAATATAAATACAGTTTTGTCATCCAATTCTGCAAGAAAAAAGGAATGCTGCGAAAAACAATTATAATGAAATATTCTATTCGATTAAATTATATATTAACAATTCTTACTCATTGTATAGAATACAGGAAGGTCATATGACACATCACCTGCAGTTTCAAAGCCTTCGTTATCAATATTGACAAAGTAGTCCAAATTGGCATGATTCTGCTCTGTGGAAACTGTACCTACATTATCATCAAATGCTTCACTGAAGGGATTTCCAGTTTGTGTCGGCCAAGTAGTTTCAGGCAACAATGGCATAGGAGTAGCATCGACTGCTTTTGGTGCAGTTGAAGTAAAATATGGCACATTGGACTCTTTTTCAGAATTTAATTCTGGTGCATAAAACGCATTGACACCTTGCGATTGTTCCCATTCATTAGAAGTTGATGGTCTTGTAAGATATCCTTCATCAACTTGATTAACGTAATCAAATGTGACTGCAGTGTGTTTTGGAGCGGACTTTGATTTGGTAAAGACACATTTATCAGTTTCCATTTCACTCTGTTGTGTGTCCACAAGAACTGAGGACACTTGCACTGGTTTATTTAATTCTTCAAGCTTAATGTCATCCTCATGTACATTTGTATCATTAGCAACAAATGTATCTGGATTGGAGAATGGATTTTTATTCGAAACAAACGTAGGAGGTGTCTCATCTTCAAGGGTATAAGTGCAACTAGTTGTTGTTGGTACATTAATATCTTCATTAATACCGCTGAGCTCTTTAGTATTATTTATATTCTCCGTATTGATATGATCAGCATCGCCAAAGAATTTCTCTTGCTTCAACTCAAAAACTTTACTTATAAAATCAGGATTTCTCTTTGGTATCGGAGGAGGTATGTTAGAATTTGTTTTAATTATATTTTTAACATTTTCCTTCGACGTCATATTTTCCATAAGCATTTGCTTAAAAGGATTAGTGTCACAGAGATCCTTAAAGAAATTTCCATTTGTGGTATATGAATACTTATTAGAATTTTTTATCGGTCCATTCGCAGAAGAATACGATGAGTTTCCATTATCTTGTATAGTATCTGTTTCATTTTGTTCAACCGCAGTATGTGAATTATTAATATAAAGTTCTTCCATCGATTTCTGTATCAAATTTATATTATTATCGCATTGTGTATCAGCACCAGTAAAATTTTCATATGTGCCTGAAATAATTGGATCATTTGTTGCATAATTACAAGATGCACTAGATATAGAATTTGCATTTGCATCGCTCGCCTGGTAGTTTGCATTTGTCGTATCGAATAATTGATCAGGAATTATGTTTGATGATAGCTGCTGCCTTCCATTATTCAAGACATTATCATGCTTCGGCGCTCTATTAATATTCTGTTCCTGAGTCACCGTTGCATTCATAGCAGCGGAAAGTACATCTTTCATCAACGAATCGGTTATTATGGAATTGCATGCTGTTCTCAATTGCATTTGCAGTAGCATATTTTGCTTAAACATTTGCATACACGCTTGCAGAGTTTGATCCGCATCGCTGTTATTGTTTGTCAGATTATTCATGAGCCAACAATTTTCTGTCCAGTTGTTGTTCAATAACGTGAGAAAGGCATCCATTGATAGAGCAGCTGATGCAGGTGGTCCAGTTGTGGATGGTGTGTTATTAATATTGTTGTTTGGTACTGAAAATCCTGGCGGTGCTCCAGAAGATTCCTCGTGCAAAATACTCTGCGGTGAAATTAATGGCACATTTTCTGTACGGCTTGCTTGCTTGGATTGCACAGTTTGTTTTAGGGCTTCATCCTCTTCACACTCGTCGATGGGCTGAAAGATTCGTGTGCTCGTTGCCAGAGGTCTATCTACGAATCTATCAAACTGGTTAACGGTGTCACCCTGGATAAGGAGAAAGAAAAAACAGAAATAAAAGAAACAAGGTTTGGATGAATAAATTCTTTTTTTCTTTCGTCCTTTTTTCACATCTATGTAAATTCCGGTAAAATAAGGAGAAGCGGACTTTTACTTTGCGATAAACTCTTTATTATGTTTAAAACAAAAATTATAATACACTGTTCTCACGAACTTTATAATACTGTGATAACTTAACGAATTTTAAATCTGATTGCCTTCGATTAAATTTACTTATGTGTGGTAATTAAGATATATAAAAGAAAATGCGTTACATAAATGCATAAAAAACATTGATTAATTTCATTATTGCTAGAGACATGAAAGTCTATTAAAAAACAAAAAAAAACAAAGCTATAGAGAGAAACAAAACATCATGCCACTCCCTATTTTTTTGGAGTGTACAAAGATTTGAATACATTAAAAAACGGAGATTTGTTTTTATATGGGATACTGTCGTTGCTCGAGGCGTTGGAATTTAAACTATTCGGAGCAAGTTGTAATGTCTCAAATTGACGACGTAAATTACATTTACCAATTTCGCTCAAAAGGGACAAATCTTTTTGCATTTTAGCTGGATTTTCAAAATTCTTGACGTTATTCTCTATATCCAAATCATTTGACTTGTTCATGTTAAGTGAGTCCTTACTGATCTCAGACTCTTGAAATTTCTCGCCTACTAAAAGATTCGTTACTTTCTCAGAGTCTTCATTGTCATATATTTCATAACATTGTTCCTCGTTCTCTTGATTTTTGGTTGTATCGAAAACTTGGTTCAAATTTACAGTTTGTACACGTGATTGACTTTCATTATATTTTTCTTGCATTTTATCTAATTTCATAGTATTATTTCCTATATCGCTGTCAGATTCTAGATTCTCCGAAATACTTGCATCTCCGCTGTATTCAGCATCGTTAAACGATAAATCAATTGTACTATCGCATTTGTTGTTATTATACTCGATATTATAGTCGTTGATAATTTTTGCTGTTTCTTTGGTATAAAATTCTACAGTCTTTTCTATAGGTTCATTCACTTTTGGAATTGCTTCAACATCGCTTCCTTGACCGTATGAATCATCTATTTCTGATTCTATTCCACTTTTAATACTTTTTGTACTGGAAGTGGTATCGCTTATTTCTTTTATTTGAACGTCCGCTGGTACATTCAAATATTTCTTTAAGTCATTCATATTCAGGCAAATCTCCCACTCTGATCCGTCACTATCATATTCCATATCAATATCATTGAAAATTAAAGTAGTAGCATTTTTTAAATTCGCATTCCGTGCATTGATAACACGACCCTCATTCGTACTTTTTGTTATCTCTTTATTATTTTGAAGTGGCTCAATTATTTTTTTGGCACAAGGCTCATCATGATTTTCTATCGCAGTCGGTTCTTTCAAAACAGTAACGTTTTGTTCATTATCTGAAAAAAAATCAATGGTTTGCTCTACATTTACATTTACTGATGCTGTTTTTATATTTTTTTTCAAATCATTGAACGAATCATTCTTTTCCGTCAAAATATTCTTATCGATTATTTCTTTTATAGGCCCTCGAGAGCTTTCTTGATTATATGTCTTATTATAAAATTGTCTTTTTAACATATTTCTATCTAAATCGTCATGACATGTGCTGAAGTCATCAGAATCAATGTCAGAACCGTGAACCTTATTCGAGCCTTCCATGACTTTCAAAAATGAATCCCGAAGTGAATCTTTTGATTTATTATTTATTACTAACTTTTCCTCACTTACTGAATTCTCAATTTTACTTTCGGAGTGTGATACCACGTCATTGTCCTTTCCATTTTCCGTCATACAATTCTCATTTTTCATACTGACCAAATGACTGTCGTTCAATTTCTTCGTTTGACTCTTTAAAATCTCTTTATTATCCTTATGTGTTTCAACGATTTTCGAAAAATTCTCAACATTCTGTAGCGACTTCCGTTTTTTAATACTTCTCAAATCTTTCAAACTTTCTACTCGTTCAGAACAATCATCACTGCTCTCTTGTAACAATAGTTTTTTTTGAGCTGTACTTTGCGCAAAAGCTATAAGCTGCGCGTACCGATTCTTTCTCGTACGATGAACTTTACTTTTGCCTTGTTGACATTCAATTTCTTTCCGATCATTGTTCTCTTTATCAAAATTATCAACAGTTTCTATTGTGCTTTGAATAACTGTAGTCACTTCGGATATTCCTGTCGTTTCCTTTTTTGAAACAATATTATTAGTGGTATGCTGCACGTCAATATCGCAGACAGATTTATCGCGGCGATCAAATGACGATTCACTAATATTATCATTAGGTTTGTGTCGTAAAAGTGTCATCACGTCGGAAGGTATTCTTAATTTTGAGCATTGAAATTTTTCAGCTTCAAACGCCCTTTTTCGTAATCTTGTCAGTGATGTGACGTTGCACGTATGTTTATCAATGTTGCTGTCACATGTCCAAAGGGTCTCGTCCTTCAATTGATTATTGTAAATATTCAGGATTGATTGGTTAATTGGAATTAATTGTTTGATGCAGTCTCTTTTCGTCCCTGAAACTACTTTCTCTTGTAATTTTTCAAGTGAAGAATGTAATGGCGATGATTCGGTCTTATTATTTACACATGAGCGAAGCTTTATCCAATCTATAAACTCCATACGACCGTGTCCACCGTACATACTTCGAAAATGACCAAAATCATTCTCCTCGTCATTGTATTTATTATGCAAATCTTGCGCAGGATTTAATAGAAGTAACGAGTCATGGTCGTTGGGGGACTCATTGCTGCTTGAGTGACTGCTAGTATAATTTTGACTATCTATGCGATTGGATGACATTTCGTACTTGAATCGTACTTTCTTTTCATGAAACGGCAACACGTCTTGTGTCGATGCGTTTGTATTATTTGTATCGCTGTAATTTAAAGTTCCCCTTGAGGGTTTTGATTTTGAAAATTCCTCGAGCAACTCCAGCGATGTTTTACCAGGTTGCTTTTTAGCAGTGAACGCGTTTGATTTTTTATTCCCTAATAAATCATTTTCCGACATATTCGAAGTGTCGGGTGTGCTCTTTGTGCTTATTAACTTTTGACACTCTAAATATTGTCGATACGGTAAATTTCGAGGCCTAATACGAACCATGCTTCCGTATATTGCGAGATTCTGCTGGACCATCCAATCATTAATGTGTACATCTTCTTCTTTTGAAGTATCAACCAGGACCACTAGCATCGAGTTGTTCTGAAAGTATTGAAGAAATGAATAAAATACAATTAAAACATTACGGGTACAATTATAAATTTTTTATTTAATCAACAGACAATTTAGATTATATTTGTTAAGAATTTGTAGTGTTTTAATAATTAATTCATAACACCTACTTCTGTATCGATACTTGTAAGGGATGCGACTAATGGACCGCTATCTACTCTCTCTGCAAAAAGTTGTGTAACGCCGCGAGTCCAGTGAGATCCGCTTCGTGGTTTTACGTTGTATAATCCGCAGGGTATGGCTTGAGCTGGTAACCACGAGAAGGTGCGATGCAAGAAGTGAAGCTCTTCAGGTAAACAGGTTTTGAGAGTGCCGTAATCATAGAATTCGACCTGAACAAACCAGGATATTATTCATAAACATATCAATTTCGTAGGAATTAGATTTCTCTGATTAGCTTCTAACAGACTTTGATACTTACACTAACTCTTCCATCCAGCTTGACCTGTTTTACAATTGATCTGTGCCATTCATTGTGGTACTTGCAAGCACAATGTAATCCCCTTGTTATGACAACTGGTGGGATCAAATATTGAGGAGCTTTGGCATAGTAAAACTCACTATAAGAAGGATCAACAAAATATTTATTCAACCTAGATCAGTCAAACAAAATTGATTTTTAATTAAAAGCCAAATACTCACTTAAGATCTTTCATAAGTGTCGTGAGTTTTGATGATTTTCGTAACAATCGAATCCAAAAGAAAGACGGTGTGAAGATTTCCTCAACTAGCACCGCTTCATAGCCTTTTTGTCCACCCAATTCAGTAACACTTACTTGGCCGACGCACTCTCCGTACGTGAGTACATCGGCAGGTATCAATTGTGCAGAGATGTCTGGTGACTAATAATATACTATTTATTTATGTTTATGTTATTTTTGTTTAACTCATTCAGTGTTATTTGTTACTTACGATTTGAGTAGGGAAAGGATCGACGTCATCACGGTCCAAATAGTAATAAGAAGCAAGATTTAGTTTCTGAGATGGTCTCTTCTTTGTGTCGGATTCTGGCAAAGGTATTTTGGCATTATACAGAATAAAGTCGCCTCCTTCGATTGGCTGGACTATGTGGAAAATCTGAGGGAGGTGAGCTGCAAAGTCACTGACACTTGAAAAACCTAGGTCCACATAATCCAAAGGGATTTTATATTCGATCCTATATCTTTCAGGTAATTCCGAACACCATATACCATCGGGAAACTTTTGGATGAGCATCTCCAATCGAAACTTTGTTCTGGTATTTATCAGATCCTGTAAACTTTCGAAATCAGTTTTATATCGATTTTCATCATTTTCTTTATTGTCTTCAACTATCTGATAGTTAGGTTCATTTTGTTTTGGCTCTTCAACAGGCAATAAATTGTTGTAGACTCGTTCCTGAGGACTATTCATGCCAAGAGCTGCCTGATATATTGATTTATTAGACTTTTCTTGCATGTGAATTTCATCATTTTTTATGGTACAGGTATGTTGCCATATATCATTCATTTGGAAATTGGCTGCACTCCCAGAACTATTATTTTGTTGTGGTTGTACATTCTGATTAGAAATTCTGCTATCTTCTGATACTTGAGATCTCGCTACACTCTCTTCAATAAAATTGGATATAGGTTTTTTGTAGTTGGTGTTACAGTTTCGGCGAACATCTGGAATATATCCAGCTGGTACAAAGCAGAATGACTCATCCTCAATACCACCTTCAGAACCAGCAGGCATATATTTATTTGATTCTTGTGATTTTATTGCAGAACATGCTGGTTTAGATTGAGAAGGACGATGCTCTGAATTTGAATTTGCCAAGCTTTGACTTCTCTTTTCAGCAGGATAAACCATGTTGCCTTTTATTACTATTTGATGTGATAATAGTGCCAGTTGCCTTGTTAGCTCATCAGTGGTGACATTTAGATATGGTGACTTTACACGTATCTGAGATAAAATATAATCTTTGTTTAAACCACTTGGAACCTTTTTTACAATATGAACAATATCTCTCAGTATATCAGCTGGAATGTGTGCTGCCACAGAGTGGCTACCAGGAAAATTATAAGCTGGACGAAAAGATTTTCCTCTTACAGAATATTTCTTAGTCTCAGATTTTTGTTTTCCCACCAACTCATCAACATGCTTTACTTTGTCACTAACAACTGGGATAACAACGTAAGAATTATTTTGTGATTCAACTCGGACTCTGTTTGGTATACTCAGTAAGAAATCTAACAAAGAACCATATCCCAGTCTTCGCCAGGGTATATGCTCTCCAACATTGTCATAATACAAAGAATCTAGTTCTTCTATTCTTTTATATCCTTTCACTGCCACCAAGGATGACAATATACAGGCCTCAACCTCCTCCTGATTATTTTTAACAGGCATTTTGGACAATAATCATTGGCTTACAGTCACCTACAGAAAAAAAATATAAACTACAATCGCAAAAGAACACAACAAATCTATATCTACTGTATACCAAACATTTCTAAATACATTTATAACGTAAAATATTTAAAATATTTTAGCATCATTATTTTTTATATTATACTTATACTAAAAACAAGATCGGATCAGTTACTACTGATATCATCAAAGAACAGTTTGCGCTGAGCTCAGCAATATAATCTAAAAAGCAGCATCCACGATAGCCGAAACAAAGAAATTTCTAACGAGAATAGAAATCCCAGTATTTTAACGTACCATTATTCGCTCAATTCATTATAATATTAAACCTACACTATATATTGTTTTAACCAATTTATTAATGAAATACAATTTCATACCTTCCTTAACTCAGTAGTTGAAATTCGCTGATATTCTTGCAATTCAATACGATATCTTTGCACGCAGCTACCACATTGTACAATAGAATTACGCGGGGCTTCGCACAGGCTTGCACGTTTATATTTAACCATAGACTAACATAAAGACCTGAGTACGTACTGCTACTCAATGTCAAAAACTGGCCCCACCGAAGTTAGTTTGCTGTAAATTAGTATGCGCCCTTATTTAGATAAGTTCTGACCAATGGCGAAACAAGTTTCACTTATGGCGGAGACAGCCGGAAAGAAAATTGTTCACAAGGACAAAAATATCCGTTATTTTACCATAGCCATTTTCTTTGAATATAATAAAAAATCCGCTAATGATAATTCACTTGCAATGCAACCATAACCTTTATGGTTTCGATAAAATGTTGTTCAAGCTTTTTTATTAAGTTATATTCTTGTTCGTGATGTCAATATAAATTTAAAATTTAAATTGCTTAGAAAGAACTGAAAAAATGTATTATATCTTGCAGTTTATGATAATTTACAACTACAAAATAAGGCTATACGAAAAACTAGATAATAAAAAAAATAAAAAAGATAAGAGACTATTACTATTAATTAGATCTAAAAAATGTCAATAGTAAAGGAAAAATTATACTCATCACACGCCATTAATAAATTATCAACATCATTAATGGTCAATTTCTCCACTTTCGGATAAAATTTATCCTGCAGACAAACTTCTAAAACTTGAAAATGATTGGTTAGCTGGGGATTTATCCGGAGGATACATTTAGGAAGAAATTGGCCATAAATAAGAAACATCTATACTGCTAATTTCAATAATAATCAGGTAAATAGAAAAAAAACTATACTATCCTTATCCTCATTAACCCACCAAGGTAAAATAAGAAATCTATTATTAAACTCAGGATCTAACATTCTTGAGAGACACGCCTATAATACGCAGAGCCTGAAATACATCGGACCGAGCAGGCGCTAGAAGTAAAATCACAGAAAACACCAAAGTATTAACAAAGACACTAATTAATTTAGGTAATTCGGTGATAATCGGTATCGTTAATCGGTAATCGGTATCTCATTTCGAGATACAATTCAGAACTGTTTTATATATCAAACAATAACGAAATCCTTTGAAATATAGAAAATGCGAAAGTGCCACTATATGTATATAGATATACTCAATCTATAAAAATGATTAACTTCAAAATTCACCATCTTCATTCTCGTACGATAGAACGTAATGATTTCTGACTCAAATTTTGAGATTGATATATATATAATTAATTTATTTAATTTATTTAATTATTAATTTACTTATTTTTGAGCCTAAAGTCTTGAAATTTTTGTACTGTCTGTTTAACTTGTGAATCCCTGTTATGATTATGATTATTATCACTGGCCAACCTTAACTTAAAAGTGAAGGTTTCTTATCGCACGTATCACTGTACCTACTATTTGCACTAACAACATTTAGTAAATTATGACGTTTTGGGTAACCTTACTATATCACAATTATGTGAAATAACAATAAGTAATCTTAAGATGTAATTGCAAAACTTATTATACATATGTAGAACATTTTGAAAACGAATTATGACATGTTGACGAAGAGCATTATATCCCCTTTTGTTGTCTCATTAATTTTAGACAGTAATAAATGCCAATTAGGATAAAAAGCAGCCTGACTTTTCTTTTGTATCTATTATTACTGCGATAAAGAAAAAGGCCTGTCTGCCTGCCTGGTGGTGGTTCTTGTGCGGCACGCCGGTTACGCTACCTGCGTGAAGTTGTCCGGCCAACTTTTATTTTTTAAACTTTTTTTTATTCCAATCGTTTGATAGTAGTTTGATAGTGTTTGATAGCTTGTAAAAACGTTTGGTAGTCAATAGTTTTTACAGAAGAGCCAAATCGATGTACGATGTGAAGTGGACTGTCGTTTCCTTGCTTCTTGTCCATAATCAGCTTTTTCAAGACACGTAATAAGCCAGGTTTTAGGCATTTCTAAAATTACATAATAGTCGTAAGTCAGCAATTGTTGTCATGAATTATTTTTGCGAACAACCAGAACTATACTTTCCGATGATTCTTTAGTAGGTAAACAGGAACACAGTCATAATAATGTAAGTTTATATCGGAACATAGGCATGGACGCCTATATGACGTCAGCTTTCATGGCTTTTCAAAATGATTCAATAGAAGTCTATAAACAATGCATTGTTGTCACCCTATGGCAAACTCGTGCATATAACATTACTTGTATAGCAGTGGGGTGATTGGTTGAAACGGTATTCAGAAACGTTATAACCAATCAGCGTCTGCTGACAGTTGTACAACGGTGTATGCGTGGGTTTACACCAGTAGTACATCATGATTGTGACTAGAATGGAGTAGAGTCTCTCTAGTAAGAGTCCGGCCAACGGTAGGGCTTGTTAGTGATTGGCTCCGCCATATTATGGGCTCTTTCCGGAATAGAATGGTGTGTGTGAATACGTATATGGGGGAGATTCGCATTGTGTAGTTGGGTAGTGTTAAGCCCTGTACGGCGGGTTGCCTGTACTTGGCGCAAGACTTGACCGAGTCTCGCGCAATGTCATGGTGGCGCCAAACAAGCCCTTAATATGGCGTCCCTTCCGGGTGTTGGCCGGACTCTTACTAGAGGAACTCTAGAATGGAGGATACGCATTCATACGCATACGCATGAACGCTCTGCAAAAGGAGTAATAGGTGAAATAATATGAAAATCGCGGTCTCATTATAATATCGATATATACATATATATACTTATATTTATTTTTCACTCGATACTTTGTAGCCACTGACGCTCGAAGGTTTGAAAGGAACCCCGTTAGGTTTGAGTACCTGGGTAACCTTGTCGGCTATAGCCGGGTCTGGCCAGTTGCGAGCCCCGTTATGTTACCTGGAGTGGTTAAACTGGGCGGAGCATTGGGCGGAATCTGACCGAACTGGACGCGTTTCGCTTCGGAAGCGTGTCGGTCCCTCGTGGAAGAGAGTATAAGTAGGTACTTGTTGAATGCACTGCGAAAAGGGGAAATGTACTTCTGAGGAGACGCTAGGACACGCTGGTATCTCGTACTTTGCTAGTGGTAGTTACAGCATTGACTAAAATTTGTGAAAGTGGAGAAAATTTAAGAATTCAGTTTCAATTAAGGAAATTAGTTTTTATCCAAATTAAACATGGATGGTGAGCTGAAAAAACTAGCTGAAGCGCTTTTTGATATTGAAGCTCTAAAATTTGGAAATTTTGTTACAAAAGTCGGCTTACCGACGCCAGTTTATTTCGATTTGCGAGTGATTATTTCACACCCAAAAATAATGGTAAGAAGTTTCAAATTATTATGCTAGCGAACATAAGTAGACTGAATAATATAAAAATATAACTTTGCTCGTGTCAGTGCAAATCAGAATCAACTATTTGAAATAAAATTATTTTTATACTGTTTTGTTTCAGCAAAAGTTATCCAAGATTTTGTGGTCTCTCTCTAACGAATCTTCAGAGTTTAATCAAATCTGTGGTGTTCCCTATACAGCATTGCCAATTGCAACGATTATATCTATGGAATCAAATATTCCAATGCTAATAAGGAGAAAAGAAGCAAAGTCGTATGGAACAAAAAAGTTAATAGAAGGAAAATTTAAATCTGGAGAGAACTGTGTGATTATTGAAGATGTTGTCACTAGTGGAAGCAGTATTTTAGAGACAGCAAATGATTTAAGGACTGAAGGATTAAAAGTTACCCAAGCATTTGTAATAATAGACAGAGAGCAAGGTGGAAGATCCCTATTAAAGAGCAATGGAATAAAAATGAAAAGTTTATTTACTCTTATGCAACTCATGCAGCTTCTTTTTGAACTTGGGAAGGTTTCCTCTGAAGCTGTTCAAAATGTTTCGGAATATATTAAAAATTGCCATTCGCCCATAAAAGAATTACAAGGTTGATAGGCATATATATATATATATAATTAGATGGTTACTTATATCTTCATCAATTGACATTCTAAGCTACAATTACTTATTATTTCAGAGAACTGTCAAGATCGATTGAAGATGAATTTCAGTTCCAGAGCTAAAGCAACAAACAATCCAGTGGCTTCAAGACTTTTTCAGCTTATGGATGCCAAAAAGAGTACATTATGTTTAGCAGTTGATTTGACCAAAACCGACTGTATTATAGAATTAGCAGAGCTTTTAGGACCTCACATTGTTATTTTAAAGATCCATATTGACATCGTGCAAGATTTCAGTGAAGAATTCATAAAGCGCCTACGTGACAGTGCTGAAAAGCATAATTTCTTAATCATGGAAGACAGAAAGTTCGGAGATATTGGTCATACAGTGTCTTTACAATATAGGAAGGGTGTCTATAAAATAGCTGAATGGGCTGATATTGTAACAGCTCATCCGGTGGCTGGTCCTGGAACAGTTAGTGGTTTAGTTGAAGGTTTGGATGGCATTTCAGAACCTCGTGGAATCTTTCTAGTTACAGAAATGTCGTCAAGAGGTGCTTTAACCACTAGCAACTATGTTAAGAGTTCAATTTCCATTGCCAAATCCTCAAATTTGATCATAGGTCTGGTATGCCAATCGAATGCTTTCAATGATCCAGCTCTTATTCAGTTAACTCCTGGAGTGAAATTAGTGGAAAAATCAGATGATCTAGGGCAGCAGTATAATAGTCCGGAATTCGTAGTTCAAACTGGAGCAGACATAGCAGTGGTCGGTAGAGGAATAACAGAATCATCGAACAAACTTCTAACTGCTCTTCAGTATAAAGAAAAGCTTTGGATGGCATATCAGAAACGAATATCTGACTGAATATTCTGTTTTATAGTTTAATCAAAGGCGAGAATAAAATTAAGCCAACTTTGTACATACAACTCGGGGACCATTGTAAATAAGATGCATTGTGGAATTTGTAATTATATAATTCCTTAATAAAAAGATATAAATATGTTATCGCTCAAACTGTTAAAAACGATTGTTTTAATTGAAATTTCGCCTATCTAATATAGCTTCAAGCTGTCTAAAGGGGTTTGTGAAAGGTTTGGACAAAGCGAAGAGTGAATTTGAACCAATAGTAAAATCAGTCATTTTAATACATTTATCATATATATATTTTTTATATTTTTATCGCTTGCTATTGCATTAATGTAAATTCTTACCATCTCTCTATCTCTGTTTCGGCTGCAAAAATGTTCGTGACTGTCATTTTACGTAATTATTTACGGTCTAATATACTATTTGATCATGTGCAACTCTGAAAAATGATTCAGTAAATATAATAAATGATACATGTGGCTAATACTTTTTGCTTTTTACAATAATGATATTTTATATTGTGCAGCGTTCCATAGTCAGCTATAATTAAAAAAAAAAGCAACTGGATATGTTACATTTGAAAAGTTTTATTCAGGCTCCGAGAATTTTAATTAAAAGTATTCGTTGATGGAGCCACGTGTGTGTTGAATATGTACCCGAAGGTATATTATATATTGTATAACATATTTATCCTCTTGATGTCTTTGCAAATAACAATGGGTACGTTTCCTTATTTATCTAAACGTGTCTGATAGAGACGCAACTGAATTTGCAATACTATCAGTACGTTTCGGAATACATACACTAGAATACTATACAATGTTAATTACGGGGAATAATTACAACGCCATCTGCGCAATATGATTTCTGACATATGTTCACCAGTGTTCACACTCGCGGTGAAACTGCTAATGCAAAACTACAAAATCGAGTGATAATAAGTTAAATAAATGGATCTCTATAATTGCGATACGTTCTCCTCATATGAAACTTTAATAAATTATATACTATGTAATTTTGCCACAATGGTTAAACCGTTCTGATAAAATGTTGGACGTTAATTCTTGTCTTTTAGCAGAAGGTTTTGTTCGGTATTGTTTTGTTATCTGTTTCATAATATAATATTAGAATACGAGTACTATGAATTTAATAACTGACGCCAAAGTTATTGAACTCTCAGGAATCAAATTGAAAAAGATTGACAAAGATATGTTAAAAATATATTGAAAATGATTTGGTAACATGAAAAAGTTTCATTGATATTCCTCCTTGCTGAAAATATGACGGAGGCATATACAACTGCATGCGAGACTTGTAATGATACAAATTCTGCCAAATATTATTTACGTGAATTTATAGAAACACTGAGTATTGAGTGCTGAAATGAAGTATTAAAAAGCTCTATCAATAAAACGAAACATGTTAGGTTTTTTCTCGTTACCTATACTTTCTGCACTTTTCAAGAAGAGTAAGTTTTCATTGGTTACTTAAAAGTATCATCGAATAAGAATTTGCACTTTTTGAAAAGTGCACAAAGTGTAAGTAACGAGACAAACCTATTATTGAAAAACTCGGACAGTCTATGTCGTACAGAGATGAGTAGGGAGATTGCCAATGAGACGATTTTCATACCTCTGTGATGTTAGCGGAGCTACTTTGAGTTCATACTTAAAAAAAAAAATTTTATCTTTTGTTGGTCGTTTGTAGGTGATTGTTAGATTAATTATAACGTTTGTTAGACATTATTTTGCTTGTTATTGAGAAATAAAAATTTCGGTGTGAAGATAGCGGAAAGAAGTTATTTCCTTTTGGATTTAATTGGATACTAATGCATGCGCTATCGTTTGTTGCACACGAATAAGCTAACTAGAACGTTTGTCGGTTGTCTATTTAGCTGCAAAAACTCAAAAATCAATATCTCAGCGTGTTACAGCAGAGACAGAGATTCAGAGTCTCTTAAAATATATGATAAGAAATTTCTGTCGGTTATATCGATATTTCATGTACCAACGCAGCACGGTAAACGCTCATCTGTTTATTGGGCAGGTGGATTCGATTACGGTTTTGAGATTACATAGTGAATTTTTTAAACAAAAATAATTGATGATCATAGAATTTTCTTTAATAGCGTTTATTCGCGAAGAAGATTTCGAAGCGGTAAAAGGCTCTTACAAAAATATCAAAATGTCGGGAAATTAAATATTTTTATCTTCAAGCGAAGTTTTCGAAAGTATATCCATCGATGATCCGTGTAAGTAGTTTTAATCATAATATAATTTATAATACGCCTCTTATGCTATTAAAATATATTTATCAATATGCAAATGAAATTCTGAAAATGTATCATGCTTTGTTCTTACTTTTAGAGAAGTTATTGGCTACGTGGACATTGTCGAACGCCCAAAAATTGTTTGAAAAATAAAAAAGTACACACTAATGAAATTCGCCATCAACAATGGATCGTGAATACGCGTTCAATGCATTGCTTGGGAGGGGCAAGTTGAACGCACCGCTAAAGCTGTACAGCTCAACAAGGTTTTCAAGTTTTTATTATATTATTTTCCATCGTTGCTGTTAATATCTGTAAAATAATAAATATATAATTTCAGTTTATTCATTTATATATAAAACAAAATAAAATATATATTTATTTTACATTTTATACGCACATTTTCTATTTCAGATTATATGTACATCTGGATGGAGCACAGACCAATCAGCTCGCCAATGTAAAGTCAATATTGGCACCATGCCATATGAATTGGCAGATGTGGCTGGAACAAGTGGGAAAATTAGTGAATTGTTAGATACAAATTACGATCGAGACTTGAAAACTACAGATGACAAACGTGTCACTAGAGCACCGTACGTTAAGTATAGAATGGCCTTGCGTAACAATGAAAATGAGTGCAATTCCATTTTGCTAGGTCGTCGCTTATTGCGAGGCGCGTTGGTATGGTACAGGGTGAAAGAACAGCGTATGCACGAATCGCTGCTATGCTTTTGGCTGAAGGATGGAATCTGTCACAATTCCCGACCATGGCACAGACGTCGGAGATTGTTGAATCGGATGATATCATTCTACCCGATCAATCGTTGCAAATCGGTACACGACAGTATGAAAAACTTAATGATAGATGATGAAAGATTGTAGTTCTCGGCGGATACTTCAAGTAACTCCTTCCAATCAAATTGCACGGCACTCGCAGTGAAATTCTTAATCTGTCTATCAAAAATAGTACACTGTGGCATCATTTCTCTCAATTTACTCTGACACAAAACATGAGAGCTTCACCAGAACAAGTAGACTTTGCCAAATTCTTACTGGACGTAGGAAGCGGTGCGTTGAACGATTCGGAAGATAATCTTCTGCTGCCAGAACGTTGCGTAGCATCTGCAGATTCGAATATAGTCAACGATGTATATGGAGAGTACATGAAAGAGAAGCAATACAAAGAAGCAGCCAAATGCGCGATACTGTCCGAGAAACGCGAAAGAATATACACGAGCGTAGACAGCGCTGAACACTGTAACACCAACGACGAAATCAACGAAGCGCTTTTACCGAAATATTTGAACTCTTTGTCACCGTCGAGCTCACCTCCTCACGAGTTGCGTCTCAGATAATACACTATCATAATGCTAATCAGAAACTTGAGCATCAACGAAGGTCTGTGCAATGGTACGAGGTTGTTTGTTTTAGATTTAGCTAATAACATGCTGCGATGTGAAATTTCAACAGGTGATAAGGCCGGTGAGATAGCGTATTTGAATCGCATTACCTTGCACTGCGAGAACGTCTACCCGTTCAGTTTCAAAAGACGACAATTTCCAAGTAGTACTCGATGTGATAATGACAATGGCAAGTACTACTTGGTGTACTTGATTGTACACATTACGTCTGGACATCGGTATCTCTTCTGAGAAAAAAAGGAGCAGAATTCAAGGTGCTTAGGGAGAAATCTAATATCACGCAACATAAGAGTTTGGAGAAGATGTTTTTCCATGTTGTACAACTTATTTTATTAATAAATACTATTAATAAATATTATAAATACTAGAATATATTAAATATGTATTTACAATTGTGATGGAGGTAACAGTATTTATGTAGAGATAAAGGCAACGTTCCATTCACGTTAAGCATCCAAAACAGAGTCTATTTTTCAAGAACAATTGATGATGCATGTTTATCCGTTGTTGAGCATCCATTTCTGTAAAAAAATACAAATTATGCATGACGCTGTACGCTATGTGCATCAAGTTCAATAAATTGATAAGAAAAATTACCTTTTGAATAAGAAAACCGAGAACAGATTACACAGTATTTGCTTCTCCGTAGATAATAACTGCTTCAAACTCTACCTCAATATCACCAGCATTCAGAAGAGATTCAAAAGTTCTGCTCACACAATTATCACCATCGTCATTCGTTTGCTGCATTTATCATATAACCTTAAGAGTACTGCTCGACCTTTTTTTATAATCATCCACCTTATTATACAATTTAGTGAATATGAAATAGCAAATGCTAGACTGTACAATTGTAAATATTTCAGAACTAAGAAAAGAGCACTAATAAATATCTGATATTTCGGACTGCAATATTTAATAATAATAATAAAAAGGGCAGCCCTCGCCTGTTATGAACAAGAGGTTTTGTTGAATATGCTGCGAATTTACCACTTTGAAAAAAAAATTGTAGTATACTCTTAAAATCATGTACAGTGTCTAACGCATTGTGAATAGGTGCGACTCAGGGACCTATTGCCGTCTCGCTCATACTCGTGCTGTGCGAGAAGAACGCACCGTAGGACGCTTCAATGCGTCAGACGCTGGGACACTTGTTCCTAGTCACCACGTCGCATAATATATATTTCTTTCTCTTACTAACGCTGTTTGACGAGGACGGATAACCGAAAAATCTATCTCATTCCCACTATCGAAAGTCGCGTTAGCTCCTCGTTTCTTGACGGGGTACTAGCTGTTCTCGTCATAGAGCGTTAGTCTGAGAGAGAGGGGGAAAGTGTGCGCCCGGACACGAGCGGTATTTTTTAATAATAATTGACCACAATTTCCTATTTTTTTGAGCCGCTAGAGTGGCATTACCTCTTTAAAAAAATTAAACAAAAAAGAAATGGAGAAAAAAAAAGTTTTCGTCTCTTGACGCGAACTCGGCAGCTTACGATTACGAAGCTGAATTGTTGCCAACGCGCCCAATGCATATTCTTCGTAAATGATAATCCATAGCTAGTAGAAGTGAGCAGCCTCACTTGTTGCGATACGGACTCTTATGATGTAAGAGAAAAATTAACAGCAATGGAACAAATATCCGCTTAACGCTTTTGCATTTCTAACATAGATACATTTCTCCATTTCATTTTTTGTTTTAATGTGCCGCGGTCGCAGCGTGGTCTGATTAAAAAAAAAATTTGATAACACTCGCTGTTTCACTTTTTGATAGTTTAAATATTATTCAGCCGAATAGAAAAGTAATAAAAAATGTCTCAAAAAATTGCACTTATTAATGTCGGGTAAAAAAAATGAAAAGTGTAAAAAACCCACACAATTATTTTATACATATGCATGGTGAGATGAGACAAATAGTATATCTGTTTAGAAATTTTTAGTTTCATACATTTTTGAGTAGCCTGATTCAATTTAGTCAATTTCTTTTGTTCATGTCTACGGAAAGATAATTTTATTTTTAATATTTCGAACTATCAGTATGTTCTACCTCGACATAATTTTCTGATAATTCGATGTATTAAAAATGTTGTGTTTCCGTAGCCATGAATGATAAAAATTAAATGACAAAAAATCCCTTACCAGATAGATTATTTGTTTCATTTCACCATAGAAAATAATTAATTCATTGTTATATGCTCATTATTTTATGCCCGAGATTTATAAGTGCAATTTTGTTTTTGGTAATTTTTCGTAATGCCTTCTTTATCCGTCTGAATATTATTTATGCTATTAAAAAATGAAACAGCGTACCATAGGTGTTTGTCACAGGTAGGCTCTCGGGAAGAAGAAACGTTCGCTGATTTATGTACCAATTTATTGGATGTATACGATGTAATATAATACAATCTGTGTAGATTAATATTATCATGTATTTAATGAATCTTCAGTTAATTAGGTGAACCAATAAGCATAGTTGAAAATGAAAAAAAAAAAGAGGTAAGACGTGAGTTTTGAACCTGAGACTCTCGGACGTTAATTAACTCAGCACCAAGCACGTGTGCCATCGAGTTATTGTGATATATTATTTAGGAAACTTATATTTCTCTAGTTACCCACGTTCGAGGGTTTCTTTAAAGTTTTATTTGTTTACTCATTATTTCCAGAGCTTGATATGGATATTAAGGGTATTGACTACGTTATTACTACGGTTCATGTAATATCCTGTAAAAAAATGTGGGTACAGTCTCCCTATTTTGAGTGTTCATCCGGTTTGATATTGTGGATCTCGAGGAACACACGAATTCATTTGACCAATCAAAAGCGTGGAACTAGTTCAAGAGTCTCGTTCAGGTGGCGCGTCGACGCGCCAAAACATAGAGTCCCTCTAGTAGGAGTCCGGCCAACACCCGGAAGGGACGCCATACTAAGGGCTTGTTTGGCGCCACCATGACATTGCGCGCGGATTTTTAAACTATCAATCTTTACCATCAAGACACTCGGTCGAGTCTCGCGCCAAGTACAGGCAACCCGCCGTACAGGGCTTAACACTACCCAACTACACAATGCGAATCTCCCCCATATACGTATTCACACACACCATTCTATTCCGGAAATAGCCCATAATATGGCGGAGCCAATCACTAACAAGCCCAACCGTTGGCCGGACTCTTACTAGAGGGACTCTACCAAAACACAGCTCCAGATTCTCACGCGTAGTACTATATGTATATACTCGATCAATCAAAAACGTGGAACTGCTTCGAGGGCCCTCCGCTAAGGTGACGCGCCAAAACCAAAGTAAAATTCAGGCCACCAAAAACAAGCCCATTGGCAACCTGTGTGAAGTTAGCCGGTTAACTTTTATTTTTTAAACTTTTTTTTATTACAATCGTTTGATAGCCGTTTGATTGTGTTTGGATAGTCTTGTAAAAACATTTGATAGTCATTAGTCTTTTCAGAAAATCAAAATCTGGTGTGAAGTTGGCCGGCACTTTTTTGTTTCTAACCGGATTTTGTTTTTCTGGAGCTCAATCGATGCAAAATCGTTTGATAGTTGCGAATTAATTAATAAAAACGATTGATAGTCCATCGTTTGCAAGAAAAATGAGAAAACCCACATGCGAATCAAGGATCCCAATCGATTCCTCGATCGGTGTGTCCGTTGAATTAGACTATATTGCAAACTTGTTCTATTTCCAATCGTTTGATAGTCGTTCGATAGTGTTTGATAGTCTTGTAAAAACGTTTGGTAGTCAATAGTTTTTTCAGAAGATCCAAATTGATGTACGATGTGAAGTTGACTGTCGTTTCCTTGCTTCTTGTCCATAATCAGCTTTTTCAAGACACGTAATAAGCCAGGTTTTAGGCATTTCTATAATTACATAATAATCGAAAGTCAGCAATTGTTGTCATAAGTTATTTTTACGATTTTGCTCCAAAAAAGAACACGACTTCGGAACGTGCTACTTATATCTATGCGTATCCTCCATTCTAGTTACAATTATGATGTACTGCTGGTGTAAACCATCGACATATAGTACTGGATTGCTCCCTGTAGCTGCAGAAAGTGTAATCGAGAATAGAAAGAGAGAGCAAATCGTAAGGACCGTGCTGTCCTTCTCTTGGGCAGGAGCGGAATCAGGAATAAGGGAACCCCGCGCAGTAAAATGTATGTTTCATGATGAACTTTATTTAAATATTTTATAAGTTTAACAATTGATTTAATCTTATGTTAATCATAAAATTTAAGGTTATTTTACCATTTTACTTCGTTGTGAAAGCTTATCGTATTGGGCTCAAAATATAGGTCTCGCGGTAGCTCTCACTTAACACAGCGAATCACTATTTTTTAGTAATATTGAATTTTGATAAACTCAACTACAACAAAGTAATCACGACAATTGAGATTTGACTCACGGAGGCTTTTGTCTCCATGATTCGACTGTAACAACATACATACATTCTAGATGTGCGGAGCGATCTTTCACATGGTTCTTATTTTGCATATTACAGTCCTGAACCCCTTCCATCCAGAAACCTTTCGATTAATAGAAAAATTATAGAAAAGGACAGAACGGTCCTTACGATTTGCTCTTTCTTTCTATTCCCGATTACACTTTCTGCAGCTACAGTGAACAGTCCAGTACTATATGTCGATGGTGTAAACCCACGCATATGTATACCGTTGTACAACTGTCAGCAGACGCTGATTGGTTAAAACGTGTCTGAATACCGTTACAACCAATCACCGCACTGCTATACAAGTAATGTTGCATGCACGAGTTTGCCATAGAGTGACAACAATGGATTGTTTATAGACTTCTATTGAGTCATTTTGAAAAGCCATGAAAGCTGACGTCATATAGGCGTCCATGCCTATGTTCCCATATAAACTTACAGTATTATGACTGTGTTCCTGTTTACCTACTGAAGAATCATCGGAAAGTATAGTTCTGGTTGCTCGTAAAAATAATTTATGACAACAATTGCTGACTTACGACTATTATGTAATTATAGAAATGCCTAAAACCTGGCCTCTTACGTGTCTTGAAAAAGCTGATTATGGACAAGAAGCAAGGAAACGACAGTCAACTTCACATCGTACATCAATTTGGATCTTCTGAAAAAACTATTGACTACCAAACGTTTTTACAAGACTATCAAACACTATCGAACGACTATCAAACGATTGGAAATAGAACAAGTTTGCAATATAGTCTAATTCAACGGACACACCGATCGAGGAATCGATTGTATCGTATCGATTGGGATCCTTGATTCGCATGTGGGTTTTCTCATTTTTCTTGCAAACGATGGACTATCAATCGTTTTTATTAATTAATTCGCAACTATCAAACGATTTTGCATCTATTGAGCTCCGGAAAAACAAAATCCGGTTAGAAACAAAAAAGTGCCGGCCAACTTCGCACCAGATTTTGATTTTGATTTTCTGAAAAGACTAATGACTATCAAAAGTTTTTACAAGACTATCAAACACTATCAAACGTCTATCAAACGATTGGAATATAAAAAGTTTAAAAAATAAAAGTTGGACGGCCAACTTCACGCAGGTGGTTGCGCTGGGCACACTGATCGTAGCTGTTTATTAAGATACTAAGCAGTAAGCAGGCATCAGTAGCCCTTCGGTAGCATTGGGCTTCGGATGAGAGCGTCACGGTGATAGAGTGAATTTAAAAAATGGCCCCGTCGTGCTTCGAAGTTATTCTGGTTGCCTTCATTCTGGTGCTACCGTTTCTTTACGAGACAAGCCGCACCTTTCGATACTACTTCAAGTTTCTTATGTATTACGGTATCGTTATGGCCAACGCGATGCTCATCATTCCCATTATGATATTCCGGCCCGGGAACGTCAAAAATCTTGTGTGAGTATGAAAGACAATACGATAGCTTTGTTTTTATTCTATCTTCTTTTCAATTACTGACTGACAACTGTGGATCGTGTATATTTCTTCGTTCTTACGTATCTATGAGGGATACAGTAATTTTTATTGATTTAAATGTGTTGAGAAAGAGATAATTTTGAGAATGAGGTAGTTTTAAGAATGTCAAAATATAAAACTTTAGGTTGGTGGTCATTTGTAGTTCTATTAGTTTTCAGTTTATAGTTCCTTGTTGACATAGAACTGAAGTATGTTATCATTGATTACAATTGCACACAGACCTTTGTCACAGGCTGATGTAATGTTAAGAGAATAACATAGATTTTACTATTACTAATATATTTTATTAACATTTTCAGATTGGCTTCCTCAATCTGTCATCATGTCAGTACATTACTTGGATTGCGTTGGGAAATCAGAGGTCGAGAGCATTTGGAGAAAGAACGAGCATGCATTATTGTGGCAAATCACCAGAGTTCATTAGACGTATTGGGGATGTTTGATCTATGGCCAGTAATGGACAAATGTACAGTAGTAGCCAAAAAGGAAATATTTTATGCTTGGCCATTTGGTCTTGCTGCTTGGCTCTGTGGATTAATATTTATTGATAGAATGAATTCAGAGAAGGCACGATCAGTTCTTAACACAGCTACAAAACATATTAAAGATAAGAAGGTAATGTGCATGCAGTATTAAATAATATTCCACATTCCTCCTCAGCAATAGGAGATAGAAATTTTTACTTATAATTACCTTTAGATTAAACTGTGGGTGTTTCCGGAGGGCACTAGGCACAACACTGGAGAAATACATCCATTTAAAAAAGGAGCTTTTCATGTTGCTATTAGTTCCCAGCTACCCATCTTACCTGTAGTCTTCTCTTCCTACTACTTCTTATCAACTGAAGAAAAACGACTAGACGCTGGTACACCATATTTTAATATAAATTATACTGATTCCATAATGTCCATTTAACAATAGTATAATATTATTACTTCTTTAACTTCAGGACGTATTGTCATAACGACGTTACCGCCTATACCGACAGAAGGGTTAGGTAAGGATGACATAGAAGCCCTCATGGACAAGACCAGGAAGGCAATGTCTGATGTATTTCATGCGACGAGTCGCGAGGTCCAGCTATCATTGGCAACATCCAAGCAACACGTACAATAAAGGATTCTTGTTGGATTTTCTACCAGCAGCTCATTCCTCGGAAAACAGACTTAATCATTCGATAAGACGCCGTATGAAGTCTTCGCCAAGGAACCAAAGACTTGTGTGTATATTTTTATTTTTTAACATTTATTTAAGCATATAGCTCTCAGGATTTTCATTTGCAATTTATGGACAAAGATTTCTTCTTTATTGTGTGGCCCGTCAGTCCTTTTTAATATCCCAAGCAGGAATCAACACATCACGACTATGGAATGTACAATCGTAATACATTTCTACTATAAAATTCCTTACTTGCATTCATATGGAAACGCGATGGATTTTGAGTAAGTTTTCAGGTTCCTCCTTAAAGTAACCCTATATTATGACATCATACAAAGGAATCCAATGAATAATGTGAAGAATTATTTTTTTTCTTCTGACGCAAGTAAAACCTGCGACTGTTCTATTATTATCAGTAGTAGGTATCCAAAGGCTCTATTATATTTGGAATGAATAAATTTTATATTGGGATCCATTCCTTGGATAAGATAGTTTAGCAAGGTCATATGAGCTTTATTAGATAAGTATAAAAGAGAAATAATAGAAGGGAGATATAATATTTTACTCGCTCGCATTATGCGCACAAGCGTGCGATTTACGCCTCGCGTTTCATTTACGTATATCTGACGTTTATGTTACATTTACCATAAGAAATACTAACGATTAGCTAATTTTTCTAATACAAGTTTAACGTGCGCTTAGATTATTTACGGTTACTCCATTTATAATGAATAAGGCCTCCGTGTACTATTGAGTAACAATACATCACAGCGATGAATAAGTCTTAAATAAGGGTATTTGAAACAAAAATATGGAAAGAAAAAGTATTGTAAAATTAGATACCAATATACATATATAGTCTATTTCTATTTGTTTAGTTACCATAGAAGACAAGTCAATATTTATTGGGACGTTTCAAGGAAGCAGATACTCTTATTGAGTAAGAAATTTATTACACGACACGAATATTAAAATTTTATTTGAAAAAGAACCAAAGATTGATTTTACAATCAAAATGCTGCTATGTGCATGTGTCCATACTAAAGCGAGTTAGAATTAACTTTGAAAAACAACTGTAGCAAGCAAAATTTATTAGGCATAGCTTGCTATGACAAAACGACACAACTTGAAGTGTTCCAAAGAGAGAAAAAAGGTTGCCACAATATTTAGAACAATCTCTCTAAAATTCTGATATTTTAAATTCAGATTTTTTATTGAACTTACTTTGTTTTTATTCTAATCGATAACAAGACTTATAGTACTTCCTGTTCTTGCCTTTATGCTACTAATATTACACTCTCTGTTTAGATTTTCCAGTCTTTTTACAAGTATTAACTCATAATGGATTGTGGAGGTTTCTGTAATACATATAGATACAATATTGACATTCCACATATTTTCTTGAATTTCATTCTTATGTTACAGAATACATACTACAATTATATTAATAGTTGTTACTTTCTTTTCAATTGTTTGTGTAGAGTTTGAAGTGAAGACGCGCCAGTGCCAAGGCTAGTTTATACGAAATATTTGCTTTACGTATTTTATCCGTGAATTAAATTTTCAATTCGATTTTGGAATTTTTAATTGGGATAAACGTATCATTTTCCTACACTTGCCATAAACTGCACATCTACCCACTATTATGTTCACTATTATTAATTCACGGATCTCAAGACGTATCTGTTTATTAAACACGACTGCATGAAGCATGTGGGAGTATTTTATGCAATTGCCATCCCAACAAGGCATATAGATATGTGCGTTATTAATATTTTGGGGGGAACCGTCTAATTGATTGAAAATTCCGGGAAAAAAAATAAGAAAATGAAATACCGAATCCGTGAAATTAAATTTTTTATGAAGGCAAATGCATAATTATGCGGCGATAATGCCTCAATGGAAATCTGTTTGTGTCTACATTTAATTTAGAAATAAGTTTACTGTGCTTCTACAATCGATAAGATTACTAAGAGGAAATTAGATATTCAATATGCGAACTTTGAAGTAATCGACAAATTAATAATCGATCCAAAGAATTGTCTGATCAGGCTGTGTGCGGCGCATGAATTAAGTGGAACACATTGTTAGAACAAAGTCCGATTGGTATATACGAACTATGTGGCCATGCGGAAACATCTGTTTTATCGTGAAAATGTGGAAAATTGTAAAATGTGGAACAGGATTGAGAAAAAAGCTCTCTGGTTTACGATATGAAAATATTTTTCATTTTTATCGTTCGCGGCGAGACTGTATCTACGTTCGTTGTTTCGCATCGCTTGGAAGTGTTTTATAAACTGCAAAACTTATTATGTATTATTAGTTATTAAACATTGTACATCAAACTGAATTGTGAGAAATTATAAGGAAAAAAAAAAAAAGAAAAACAACTTACGTTTCCATCAAAAACATGTTTTATTATTGAACTTAATTTAATTGAAGTACAATTTTGGTAATACAGTCATTCCTTTAACAGTACTAGGGAAATTAGTCTCACTTTTTTAAATTGCTATTATTACATACATCAATTCCTTCATAAAATTAAGCGTTCTGTGTGATTGACCAAATGTCTTTTCTATCTTATCTTTCTAACATACACTTCAATTGTGTGCCTTTGCGATATAAAGATGTTAATAGTAATGCTACAAAAATATTAATGATTCTGATGTTTCACAAATATTAAGAATAAAAACAAATACTTAAATGTTTTTCGGAAACTGGGCACTTTTGAATAAAAAAAAGATATTTTAATGAACTAAAGTTCTATCTCTTAAAGTGGAAATCATTTACATTCTAAATAGTTCATGATGTACTTACAACAATAGCATGTTTTATCTATGAATATCAATTTATACATTTGAGTTTACTTTAAAAGCAAAATTTGCTTTCACTATTAGATATTAGAGATTAAATATAGACATTTTTTATAATGAAGGAAAATCACCAAGACCTGATGCCTTTTTGTCTTGACTTTCCGTCCATGCTTTAGCGATCGTTTTCTTTATCTCATCATCTCCATCCTGATACATTTTCTTCATAAGATTCATTAGACTTGCTCCTGGATCACTATCCTCTTCCATACTAGGTACAGAAGGTGCTTTGGCTTCAGTAATTTTCTTTTCTACCCCAGTAACATGAGACCAATTCTTACTAGTTGTCTTTGCCAAGAAAATAGCAATCATATCTGACTTAACTTTAATATAACTCTTCTCTGGATCAATCTCTTCACAAAGATTGTTTATAGGAAGTTGATAGTTCCTGTTATCTAATCCAAGGACATGCAGATCTATTGATTTATCAGTAAAATTGCAAAACACAGCTTCTTTAGGAAGGGACTGTACATTCTTCAAAGTAACATACAATTTTATGTACTTGTCAGACTGATCCCAGGCATAATTCTTTAGCTTGACTTCATAACATTTAGGTCCTGCATTAGGCACAACATTTCCAGGCTTACTCTCAATCTTATTCTGCTCCACTATCTTTGCCAATTCGGTTTCAAGTCGTCTGACTTCAAGACTAAGAATGTCTTTCGATCTTTGTCTACATGCTTGTTTTAACAAAGCATTTAGCTCGTCAATATCCAATTTCATCTAAAAAGAAGACGAGTGTCTGATAACTTTCTGGTCAATTTCAATATCCGATCTTAATTCCTTGTAAGAATCGGTTATATATTATAGAAAGGAATATAATACTTTTTCGAATCGATTAATCAAATTATAATATTCTTACCTCGTCAGCCCTTGATGTCATTTTCTCTATCTTTTCGTAAAAAAAAACCACAATATTTTAGAGACAAGTTGATTCTCTTCAATAATACACTACCTATACAAGTTCAACGTTGCTCAACGTGATTATCACTTGACAATGACCACAATGACTACGACTGGACCAGCATGGGCCAGCAGCGTAGAACAAGAATGTTCTAGATTCACTACGAAATTGTGAAGGAAATTGTTTCCAAATTTCATGTAAAAAGATTTAAAAAATCTAACATAAATATATTTATGAGACTGCCATTATACACTAACGTCTCATGTATAGTTGCTCTCAAGTTTTGTATAATTACAGCAGATATTATTATTAAAATAAGTAGACTTTACAGAAGATAATCGAAGTATATTGGAACGTATGTAGTCAACGTCCAAATATTACAATGTAAAGCTGTTGAGCACGTAGAATATAATTTTCTTTGATTTAAATATAATTAAATTATACTTTCCATATTTGTTATTGTTTATTTATGTTTCGTTAATTCATAAATTACAAAAATTGTTCGATCTAAAATATTTTACCGCCATTGTTCATATGTTACCAGTGCTCATAAAAAGGCAGCACTATAATTATTTGACGAAGAATGATTGGTTTATTTGAAATCCAATAGCCGGGACTCAATAGAAAACTGCGCTAAGACAGCAATCACATTCAATTGGTTAATTGATAGCAAATTTGGCAAAAGGTGGCAAATTTAACCAATCAGATGTATTTGCTCCGCAGCGTTGTACTCCTGAGCACAGCTAATGTTTCTCCTTCTTCTTCTTCTTCTTGTTCCTTATGGCTTTATACCCCCATAGAGGGCTAAGCACTGAACTCTAACCATACTGGAACCCGTACGCCTGTATTCGAAGCACGGTCGTACGTACAGGTCTTGCAACTCCCTTGGAGGGGGTAGTCTTCTTTTAGAAGCATTTTTCATTTCGCTTCATGACCTCAAGAGGCGTTGCGATCAAGCGATCCGTTCCTATTTCTCTCTTCCACAGCCGATTGTAGAGTGAGATAGATAAGGGGCCCGTTCCTATTTCTCTGTCCCACAGCTGACTGTAGAGTGAGATAGATAAGGGGGTCACTCGATCGCAGCGACGCTTGTGACTAAAATTTAAAATGTGCCATGCTTCAAAACCACGTCTACCCCCACCGCTGAAAATTGGGCGAGTTGCAAGACCTGTATGTAAGCCGTTCAGTGCACACATCGATTAACTCCATACAACAAAAAGTTGAGAAATGCGATGAAGTAATGTATATTGTAAATTACTTATTATTCAATGGCCAAAAAAATTGTGCCGTTTAATGGTGCTAATCTTCATTATTCAGGAAAGTTATTATAAATATAAAAAGTTATGACTATACCAAGTGCTTTGACACTTAAATTTAAGATTTTTCAAAAAGTGGAGTTAATCGATGTGTGCACTGAGAGGCTCATGTAAGACCGTGATTCGAAAGTGACCCGGCCAGCGCGGAGCTGTCTCACTCACCACGAGTAGGAGTTTGTCCTTTTCGAAATGAACTGCGCATGTGGTGTACAAGACCTGCAAAAATGTTGTAATGCCGCATTCAGGGCCAGCCAAGCCAGCACTGAAATACAAAACGTCGACCGAAAGGTTGGAGGTTCGCGCCCAGCTTCCAGCGGCATTCACCAATGGGTTTTCATATGAAAACTTAAGTGAGTATTTATACGGATTTCGCCCAACACTGTTCGGGTTCGCTGTATAAACTTTGTAGGTCCCCTCACGCTGAGTTGAATAAGGCCCGTCTCGCAAGGTACATCGCCATCTAGTGTCGAACTTCCAACCTTGATTATTAGGACCAGTTACTGGCACATGTCCCCCATTGGGGATACAGCCATAATGAAAGGAAGGAAGGAAATACAAAACGTACAAGTAATAGTGTGCCAGCTAAATATTTGGTAATAGTTAGCATTACTAATTATTTATGATAATTAAATTGTAAATATTATATACCAATTATAACATTTTTACTATTGAACTAAGTAATAAAACACAACAAATATATTTAAAAAGTTCAGCATATAAAACTATATTTTTGTGTTTTGTTCATATTGAAATTATCCTAAAAGCAAAACTATTTCTTTCATGGTTTCGCTATTCTTTTATCACACAAAAGTAGGAATAGCTATACCTATCAATTACATAATAGCCTCGATTTTTAAATTCATCATTTAAGGAGTCTGAAGCAATTCACAATAGTTAAATCAGTACGATCTGTACTAAACTTTTGCAATCATTTCTGGATTTCTATAAAGTTTTATACATTAAATAACACTTGTGATAAGTGATTTAAAATCACTTTTTACTGCGGTCAAGTCCGCCAATTTATTTAGCAGTCTTCGAAATAAGATATATGTGCCACTATTTCAGATTATGTTAAATTGGCTGTCTTTCCCGTGTGCACTGCTTTATCTCAGCTTAAACTTTTCCAGACATTGTACAGTGTGTGAACAGCAGCCTTTTACACTCGCCTGTGTCTTGATATTTCTCTTTATGCGGCCTCCACCACTGCAGTACGGATTCCAGTATGGTTAGAGCGTTGAGTGTTAGAATTCAGTGGCGCCAAGTGCCAGACAGCTAATGTTTATATGTATATTCAATATGGGTGTGTTCTAAAATTCACTGTCAGTTGTACGTGGTTGTACGCGTATCCGCCGTCTTTTGTCTAGCTGCGTGCGCAATAGGTTTTGAATATACCTTATATGAAAATATTTAAAAAATGGATGAATGTAATGGATTTATTGTACAAAATACGAGTGAAAAAAGTCCTCAATCGCAGAAAATAATTCAAAAACGAAAATCTGCTATATTTCAAAGGCGATCGCTTGCACCTCCTATAATAGGTGAGATAAATTTATCGACGTGGAGGTTATGTTTATCTTAGCTTGGTAGTCAAGAGTCTATTTGGATCTTTAATGCCCTTTCAAAATAATCTATTTTTAATTATTTTTTTTAGATTCTAATTGTACTACAAATTTTAATGATGGAATGAAACAATTATGTGACGTTGAATGTACAAAAGATAATGAGATTGAAGAAGCATTTAATTTGCAAGAATATATACAGAGTCTCAAGCAAGAAAGAAAATTATGGCAGGAGAAGTTGAGCTCCAGAAAAAGACAACGGAAAGATCTCACTAAACAGAAAGATAATATATTGCGTTCTGGGCAAGATCTTGACTTGAATGTTCTTTCAGAAAGTGAAAGATCATTTTTATTAGCACGACCAAATTATGAACATATTTGTAGCAATGGTATAAAGTTAAGTGACGTTACAGACAAAGTAGTGATGTTGAATAAATGTGTGCACAGACTGAACAACATATTTATCCAGATGATGGAAGACAAAGTTAAGGATGTTACCATAACAATTATAAGGGAAACTGATTAAATTGTATATTATCCATAAATTTATTTATCATATGGTGCAATTACTTTGTATACAATACTACAGAAGCTAAGCTATATTTGAAGCAACGGTTGTAACCTTAATAACTATTTCTGCACCACTTACAACTGTGAATATGCTCCACTGTCTTGAATTCTTTTCACATTATGTGATTCTAATCAGGATTATAACTTCTTGATAACTGTCTCAAACTATTGGTACATGCATCTAGTTATTGTTAAACACCAAATACATAATTGTATATTGTATCAAATACTTATATATAAATATTTTATTATCGAGATTCAGCATCCTGCATTATTAAAATATCTTGCGTACTACTAATGTAATTAAAAAAAAGGACCAATAACAATGTGAATTTACAATAATACTGTCTTCAATGGCGTAAGTGGCGCTATCGCTTTACTTATCAACATTCGCTCCACATTCCAAAATAACATTAGCTTCTGCTCATTCCCATTTTGAAAAATGGGTTGCCTCATCAAGTCTTTAGGTACTCTAAAATTGAGTACAGCAGCTGATAGAGTTGTCATCTGTGCAAGTGGAAGCTCTTTCGTCTTGCTGCTTTCCTTTCCCTTTGTGCCAGATATTCCTTTCTTGATGTACTACTCCGTAATTCCAGGATATGATTTATTTTACGCACAATTTCCTCCGCCGTTGCTGAATCTGCCTCAAAATCATGATTTTTGAAAGATGCTGACTGATGAAGTGAGTGATGTCCTCCTGAACCTATCACAGATCAATAAATGACATTGCCCTAATTAACGATTTAAAATTCAACGACATTGGAATTGGATTTGTTTTTTAAGTAAATTACCTATAATGGCATCCAATGTATTGGAATGCGGTGTGTATACTAATGTGAATGTTGTCTTTGGTCCTTTGTTCTCAATCAATTCACACCAAGCAATATTATCTATGTGATAGCTGACGGCACGTTGTCTATTCCAAAATCGTCCTGCACCTTTTCCAGTCAGAACTGGATCAATTTCAATTTTTTCACCAGAAATTCCCAGATGAATTTCAGTCTTTGCTCTCACTTTATTAATTATATATACCCTGTAATGATAATTTAATGTTACATGTTTCCTTTAAAGTTTGACAAGTGAAACCTACCTATATAATTGATATAGAGGTGCTTCCATTGCAGTGGTATGGCCTTCCATTTTAGCTAAGTCCTCTGCAACTTCTTCTTGTTCTTTTTCCTTTACTGCTTGATCATCCTCATTTTGTATTTCTATAGGTATAATAGTATTGTGTCTGGCTCTGTCACTGGGCTTCATTTCTACAAGACCCAATGTAGTAAATTCAAACTTCGATATAGTTTCTCTAGGATCTAAGCAGGGAAAATCCCAATCCACTTCACCATCATCTTCAGTAATGTAAAGACCATACTTTGTAATGTCTTCTCTGAATGAAAAATCTTTTATAAGGTTTGTAGAACTTTTAAAGTATTTCTATACAATTAAGTTAGAACTTACTTCAAAGGATGATCTGGATGTTCACTTGCATATTTGAAACAGATTAAACCTATGAACTCTTGAACTTTGGCAGTAGCTATTACTACAACCTGCTGAGGATATGCTCGTTGCTCCTTGGGCAGCATGCACATGAATATTCTGTATTTTCGTGCTAGAATTCCAACTTGTGCCTAGACAATAATCATAGATAAAACATTAGTTATAAATTGAATTCAATGTGATATACTGAATATACATAATAACATTTGCATACATTTCCGTCGAATCGTGCATAATCTGTGAAAGCATTTTGTGGAAGATTTGGACATTTCTCTAATTGTTCTGATAGTAAGGAGTGTCGTTTATTTGTTTTCTCTTCTTTCTTACGAAAATCCTTTCGCTGAAAGAGTTCTGACTGCTCAGCTGAAGATATATTCCCTGGATTTGGTTCCCATTTTACATGTTTTACTTTAGCAGCTTGTTTCCGCTCTAGATCCATTTTTTCCAGACGTTGCGCTGTATTTGAACGCTGTCTATGGCCAAAATCCATCTCTAAGCATATAGAAATACACATGTAATAACAGGATCTAAAGGAAAACTGGTATCAACAGATACTTAATATTGTAATGTAGTACAAAATTTAATATACCCATCGGTATGTCGTACGACTCTGCCAAAGTATCTAAATCTTCATCATCGCTATCCTGCATTCCTGGATAGCAATTCAAATATCCATTAGTCTTAAATTGTTTTGGTAAATCCTCTCCCAGCATAACCACCTCACACATTCCTTTGAAATAAAACATTGCACACTTAAATCTATAAAATATTAGTGATCTATTTTTATATAGCAAACGATTTAATTAAACGCTCAATTAAAATTGGCGCCATTCACAAATTACAAGATAGTACATTAAAAATAAATGTCACATTTTTTTTGAATGACAGTTCCTTGATCACAAACATAACCTAGATCAATTACATTTCGCACCTGTATCGTCTGTGGATATAAAGCTATCCCTGATGTGCGACAAAAGCCAATGTTGATTATCGTACAGAGCCATATTTGCATATGATGCACTACTGACTATACAGTGATTTTATTAAGAAATACCACAATTCTTTCATTCCTGCAAGGAACACCGCATTGATTTCTAAGCCCCGCATTGCTTAATAAGTTCGCATAACATAATCGAGATGGTGCAACATCACAATTTCATAATAAAAATGATGTTCACAGAAAACAAGACAAGCGACAGTAGGTTGTCCGGGATGTCATAGGGTTCTGGAACCCTAACATGGACAAGAACCGTATGATAACATTAAGAATGACTTTACCTACATCCCCTCCATATAAACTTGTTAGTAAAAGATGAGTATTCAAAATCAATAAGATAATTGGTCATTATGTACGTTCCTAATTACGATTAAAATTTTCACTCGTGAAATGTTTTCTTTATAATTTAAAGTATCACAAGGTAACAAAAGTATTTACAAGTTTTTTTTCTTATTCAAAAAAATTATTCTCTACAATATACTTTATACACTGGCATACCAAATTCCGTTCGTGCTGAATCGAACGCGACAGTAGTCTATTCAATAATTGGGTACGATAAGGCTGACGTTTTTTATTATTTTGCGGAATTTCTGTGGTTTTACGTTTATTGGATTGATAGGTTTTTTTAGTTTCTTCAGGTTTTTTATATATTTGTGTTTCCACTGAAGGAGTCGCTTCAGGTTCTGGAGATTCTTGTTTCAATTTCTTAATAGGAACTTCGTCAGGGGGCTCGTCTAAAAATATCCATGCATCAATTGACACAGTTTGGTAAATCGTTGGTTATAAAGTTAACTACCTTCATTAGAGTCACTGCCATAATCAGCAACCAAGCCAATACATCGTTCTGTCTTAATTATAGGAACAACCGTTTCTTCGTCGTCAGAAATTTTGCTATTTTCTTCTTCTTCTGTTTCTACTACTTTTGTCTCCTCCGGGATCATCTCATCACCAAGGAGCTGCGGGTCTCTGAGAACTTCTAAAAAGAAAAGAAATAATAATTTTTCAAATGCGGAAATGAAGAAAAAAACAAGTCAAAGTAAAAAAAAATTTACCTGTTCCAGGGAAACACACGAGACCCCTGTAAAGCTGTACTTGTGAACAGTCTGCGACTTCCTTAACACGTTCAACTCTCTTTCGACATTTCCGTTTTCGTTCTTTTGATACCTTTCCTGGTTTCTCTTGCCTCAATGCACGTTCCCGTCGAATAATCTCACCTCGACATACCTTCTCAGCTTCCTCAGCCTTTCTCAATTCGACATTGGCCCTCGTGGGGTATCTCCTACAAAAACAAATAGGCCCCCAAAAAAATTAATTATAACAAATCCATTATTTCTTATTGCACAAGAATTTAAAACAGAAAGATGAAAGAAATCTGCAAGTAAACCTACTTACTTTTTTCTCTCAGCAATCCACTTCTGCACGTCCTCAGGAGTTGAGAGATTTTTTATCTTTTCATAGAGTCCAGTGTAGTGTTGCATTGATATATGTTTCTCTATCAGTTTAGGATGAGCTGCAAAAATGCATCCATCAATGCCACAAACGCGATGCTCCGCTTTGTGCCTGGCTAGCATGTCCTTCGTTGTGAATTCCCTGTCGCAGACCTCGCAGTAATGTTCCTCAACCTCTATTTCTTCCTCCTCGTTACTTGTATAATTCTCATCTCGTATGTCGTATAGTTCATCCTCTTCGTTATACAGATGTGCCTGTAAAATATTTTCAAGGAATACTCTGTTCGTAGGCCTGATTGACATACATTCTAACCACCCCAATAAATGAACAAGAATCCAATAACAGAGAGATACAATAATTATTCATTTTTCTCTTCTCCCTTATCATTACTGAAAGAGCCACCACGTGCCCTCAGGATGTGCTCTTACGTACAGCCCCATGCTTGCAACCACTGTTAAATAAGAATAATGTTAAGTATTTCAATACCTCTTCTATTCCTTAAATTATGTATCTGTAAGTGCAATAATATAATTAAATAAAGCCAGTGGTATTTACAGGGGCGGACCGTAAGTGCCTATTAAAACAGAGAAAGAGTATTTTTTTTAATTTTCAAATTATTAGACTGAAATGCTTACCAGGCAATTCATCCACTTCCCGTGTTTTAGCAATTATAATTTAAGCTGTTCGGCCTGTTTCTTGAAAATTATGAATAATCGCCTCCGGGTGACAATCTCAGAAGAGAAAGACTGATAATTACGCTCTTAGCTCAATCAACAATACTAATTAGTAACAATGCTTCACGTGAAAGATTCCATTATTACTGTTAAGTGCACAATGCCAATGAGTAATGTATTTTAAATATTGTTCAACATATTCAATTAATTGTTAATGTATCCAATGACCAATCTTATCCAATGTATACATAACTTAGTGATTTTTTAAGCATTAGGGTATGCCAATTAATTACCTAATTAATTTCTACGAGAGAGACAAAACAATGATAATAATAAGAATAAAAAGAAGAACAAGAAGAAAAAGACATCCGTCAATTAGAACTTGTAGAAATATGATTTATTCTTACAATAGGAATCTTAAATACAAATTTGTCGCACTCGCGTCCGTTATATCTATATATATTTATTTTTTCGTAAACTGCTTTTCTTTTTCTCAGTTTAAATCTTTCAATATTGATTAGTCTTCAATTAATGTATAGTGGCGTGTGTGTCTGTTTCTGGAATTATTATAAACATACAGAGTGCGTGCTCCATCCGTTTCTAATCGTCAATTACATTCTGTAATTTTTATCTTTTTTTTGCACTCTTTACCGTCAAATTACACAACGATTTACAAACAACGAATAGACGCCTAATAAAAGGAAAAGAAAAAAAAAACGGTGAAAATTTGAGAGCAGAATCTCGTGATTTGAAGGGGAGGGGGGGGGGCTATAAAAAAGAACTCTTACAGTTTACGGTTTTACTTTAACGTTATCTTTACTTTACTTCGTAAGTTTAATTAGTCGAATCACTTCGACTAACGGCAAGTGGAATGCGTACCCCGAAGCACTGCGCTGGCTGAAGAGCAATTTAGGAGCCTTCGAAGATTGAAAATCCACGGATAATTAGTGACACTCTTCGATAATATTACAGAAGGGAGAAACAAAGTAGGGGAAAAAAAGAGAAAATAGAGTTAGAAATAAGAAATGTCTATTAAAAATACTAACGTTAACGATAATACTAATAATAATGATAATCACGATATTGACGTGTCGTTCGAAGGCCAACTTTGCTTTCCGGTTGTTATTAATATACGTTTAAATTGATCAACTAAATTCCCTGACAATGAAATACTTATACTTTTTCCACGTGTTCAATGTTACTTTTCTATTTTATATTTGTGTCAATTCTTTGAATTCTCTTTAATCCTGTTATTGTAACACGTTGACTTGCTCGTTTATTTGATTGTTATTTGGTGTTTGTAACAAGAAAAGAAAATGCGGCTAAGCCCCTTCGCTTATTCTGTTCTTTACCTCGTGCTCCAGTTTTTTTTATAAGCACTGATTATTGTTCTTGATAAATTTTCCGAAAACTCTAGTGGATAAGAATTTTGTGGTAGTAGATTTGTTGTGTATAGCAACTATTTGTAACGGAGAACATTTTTTATGACTCAGTAGAATCATAAAATATGAAAAAACATGCCGAGGTTATATTAGGGGTTTTCTGGGTTTGAACGTATTGGAAAATATAGTCAACGCAACCAAAATTAATAATAAAGTACTGATATATTGGCCCATTACGACGTGTCCTTCATATTGTGCATAGCGATTATATTAAATTTTAATAGTCTATGTACATATATTTCAATTGATTGATTAGATAAATAAGCGGCTAAGTTTCATGATTATTCATTACGCTAGATCGTTGTTATTTAATTCTTCCGTATATACAATCCTATGATTTTGCGAATAGATAATATACCAAACTGGACGAGAAACAAAGTCGTCGTCAGACGACTCGAGAAAATTTTAAGCTTGAAATTTGTATATTTAAAGAAATTTTTTAAATCAATTAGCAATAGCGAAATTTGATTTTATGTAACACGCAGAGACAAAAAGAAAAGAAAACAAAACAAAAAAGGTATTTAATTACAAAAAAAAAAAAGAAAAGAATTTTCATATGCGAAGGGGCCGGACCGTGACAATGATAATAATCGGTTACAAAGTCGTAAGACATTGATTGACGGCTAACGCTATGGATATTCGGTTCGATACGATCTGCACTTATGGATCGTAACGCGAAATGGTTAGAAAAAAAAGAAATGATTAAAAAAAAGAAAAACAAAAAAGAGGAGTAGCCTTGAAAAGCTTAGGACTGTGCCCGTTCGCTGGAAGGCTGCGTCTCCTTCGTAAGCTCCATTTGCTCTGATTGCTCAGTCGCGCTCTCTGTTTTCTGAACACCCTCGGATTCAATTGTACTCTTATCCTGAACTGTTTTCTGACCACCCTGTAAACCAAAGCAATCCATGAAAGTTGCTGATCGTGCCAATGGGGCCGTGACGTATTTTTTTTTTGTTAAACTCTTTTTTAAAAATGATTGACATTGGTTTGATATCTTTTTTTTGGCTTCTTTTCTTCTCTTGGAATAAAGCTTTAGTCTTTTTACTATCGTGACCAAAGGAAGAAAATTCGAGCGACAGTCTTGAAAGTCTCCATGCTAAAAATGAGGGACTTTCGCCATGCAACACACTGGATATTTGAATGGAGAGGGTACTGCGCATTATCCTCATCCCGTGAAGGGCGAACTCCTAGTGGGGCGCAGTAAATGGAAGCAATCGCTGTTAGCTGCTTGTAATGTCAATAGAAATTCATACTCTCTGAAGGATATATGGATTATGTGAGACACTTCGTATAGGGTAGATTATAAATTTCCATTGACTTTTATTTGGAAGTTTTACATACCTGTTCAGGATGCTTTGCCAAATACTCGTTCTTTGCGTCGCGTATCATCCTGGTGACTTTGTTTCGAAGGTCTTTGAATTCTTCCCATTCCTTTGCATCCTTATTCTTTTTTGCTTTAGCATAGAGCTTGTTCTTCTTTTGGATTTCACTGCGTATCTCGTCGGTCATCCATGGCTTCTTTAATTCCAGTTCCTGGATAATACAAAATATTCTCATAAGAAAACATTATAATCAGATATTTGATTTAAGAACAGAAATAAACAAATTGTATGTACCTCCAATTTGCTGACTTTCTTCGCATTGTTTATAGCTTTTGCCTTTGGGTTCACTGCACCTGGAGGAAATCTGGGTCTCAT
Organism: Cephus cinctus; assembly: GCF_000341935.2. Taxonomy (NCBI): domain Eukaryota; kingdom Metazoa; phylum Arthropoda; class Insecta; order Hymenoptera; family Cephidae; genus Cephus; species Cephus cinctus. Next base: position 362,789 of record NW_014333216.1, on the reverse strand, counting down.
GTGCGGCAATCCTTGGGGTGGTGGTATACCTCGAGGACCTGGACGCATAAGAGGACCTCGAGGACCCATGCCTCTGGGAACCATCATAGGTGGCATCAGAGGAGGTAATCCTCGTCCTCTAGGTCCAAACAGTGGTGGTGGGCCAGGCCTTGGTGGACCAGGACGTGGTGGTAGCATTCTCTGTCTCATTGGTCCAAACATCGCACTGATTGGGGGAGGCATTCTTGGTGGCATACCAGGTGGTGGTAGTCTGCCCCCAAACCTAGGAGGTGGTGGACGCATTCCTGCAGGAGGCATTCTGGGTCCAAGTAGTGGTCCTCTATTCAATGGACTCATTTTCCAGAGAGATTCTAAGTTACAAAGCCGATAATAAGCAATAAGCATTATTCAACAGTTTAAAGGAACATATACAACCTAATGTAGTACGACGTTAAAGTATTTTTAATGACAGTACAATATCAATTATTATCACTACGTGAATAACGCGTTTCCTATTAAAAGGTTAGAAGTTCTTTATTCACTTACTGAGGATTCGAGTAAACTAGATACCAAAGAACTTCCAAGTACCGCTGAATGTTCAAAACACACCGGTTTATAAATTGATTGAACAATGATTGAGCATCCACTATTTACCGACGCTACTAATTATAAAAATATTATGAGCGTGCACGGTACAAACGAATTCCCACCCGCCATTAAAGAGTTTGTTTCATGAGAGTTCATTCGCTTTGTACTTCCACGAAGGAGACTTCCGGTTTGTCCAATTTATAATGCAGACAAAAAAGGTCATTCTTCTCCAAGTACGTTTTCATCGAATTCAAACAAAAATTCAAATACGGTACAAATTTTTTTTTACACAACAATATCTTGGCTATTAACTATCTGTTATAGAATAATCCAATAATCTCGTATTCCTATGCATTCCCTCATTGCATATAATTGCAATGAACTATAATCTACAAGAATAGTAACACAAAGCCATATTTATATTAAGACAAATAGAAATCGGTACAAACAAATTTGAATACTTTTGGTTACCATTTGTATCGCCGAATGCGGCAATAAGTCTAGAGAGTGTATAGGAGGATTATGATTACAAAATTCGTAATGGACGTTGTGTGACCATAATTTTTTTTCAATTTCATACTTCAACTTTTATCTTCTGGACTTAAAAGTTTATTCAATGAATTTTATACTGAATACTCTGTTCTAAGCATTAAACGACATTGATCTTATCAGTGTTATACATATAAATCAATTTCTGTTTTTTGAAAAAAAAAAAAAAAGAATACAGGTATTCGCATCTTCTGCCATCTGTTGACAATTTTGCTAAAGTTTTCAAGCAAGTGACGGAATTTAGAGACATTCCGACAGCCAGTCCGAGCATAATCTGTAGACATATTTTTTGTTTGCATTTTGCTTGACAGTTACAAGGATAACGTACCATTTGAAAATTAAATGTAAAGATTTAATGGCCGCTGAAAGGTCTTCCGAATGGTGCACGTTCTACCTCCAAGAAATCGATTTGTCAATTGTACGGTTACTGGCTCATCCGTTGTATTTCGAGAGTGTCAAGCCTAAATAAAAGTATTTAAGTAACAGTTTCAAGCAAGCGCCTACGAGGTAAGACGTCTTTTTCGTCGATGATTCATTACCGAATCCAAAATCATCATAGTAGCGGGAACAATCTTGCCAAATGAGATTATTTTTTGGTATAATTAGCTACTCTTAAGATTTTCACATTATATTATTATCCAGATTTCTCTGTTTTGATGTAAATAATTGGATCATATTGGTTATATATAGTCTTCCTAACGTGTATCACAAATATGCAAAATGGATCAAAACATTAAACAGCATCCTTTTAATCATTTTTACATTGTCATTTCAATGACTAATTTTTAAGTATTAAAATAATGCATAGAGCTATCTCTACAGTATATTGTCCACCTACATATTTATATAATTTATCATTTATAAGGAGATTTGTTAGTGAGGTTTCATGCTGTCAATATTGTCTTATTGTACTGTATAAGTTTATTTGAGTATTATTGCAGTGTCTTAGCCATGGAGGAGGACACTGAATATACTAAACTATCGGTGGAAGACAGATGCGTGCACAAGGTGAATATTTTTATTTGATATATTTTTATATGTGCCTTGTATTATTACTTAATAATATGATCTTCAACAGCTTTGGAAAGCAAGATTGCATGGGTATGAGGAATGTGCCAAGACTTTTCGAACAATCGATGACGAGAAATCATCAGAGTGGAACAAATTCTTGGGTCTTGTAAAGAAATTTGTTGTAGACAGTAATGCTGCTGCGCAAGAAAAAGGTCTTGAGGCTGTTCTGGCCTATGTGGAGAATGCTGCTGCGGCTGGAAAGTATGTCATTGAGAAGAGAATATCATTTTGACTCTTTCACTTCATGGAATTTCTTATCCCATTCTTAGAACTGTTGGAGAAGTCATGAATGGTATTGTAGCCAAGTGTATTGCTGCACCAAAGGCTAAAACAAAGGATCTTGCTGTACAAATTACACTTATGTACATTGAGATTGAAAAGCATGAGGCTGTCCAGGAAGAACTACTGAAAGGAACAGAAGCGAAAAATCCTAAAATTACTTCTGCCTGTATTGCTGCATTAACTCTTGCACTGCGGTATTGATAATTTAAAATGATTCAAAATTGTATAGCACCCAATACTGTACATAAAGTAATGTACAACTTTTTGAATACAGAGAGTTTGGTCCTAAGGTGATAAATGTCAAACCACTGATTAAAAAGATGCCAGCATTCCTGGAGGATCGTGATAAAACAGTAAGAGAGGAAGGTAAAGCAATGATCATCGAAATTTACAGGTATTTGATTATACTTCATTTTATAACACAAACTTCTTAATGATCTAAACATTTTTTATCTTAATTTAACGCTTTTGTCTTCAGGTGGATCGGCGCCCCATTAAAGCAACAATTGAATACCCTAAAACCAGTACAAGTCACTGAGCTGGAGACTGAGTTTAATAACATGAAGCAAGAGAAAGCAGTGCCTACGCGGTATTTGAAATCTCAGAAACCGAAAGTTGTATGCGTAGCTGACACTGCAACTAATGGCACTGACGAAGGTAAGAAAAAAGTAATCAAGCGAATGCAATCAGGCTTCAGTTTCGAATTCTCGCAGATGAGAGGGAAGAAGTTGATGACGTGGATATACCGGATATTGATCCATATGAACTCCTGGAGCCTGTTGACATTCTATCAAAGTTACCAAAGGATTTCTTGGAGAAGGTTGAGGCTAAGAAATGGCAGGAACGTAAGGAGGCCTTGGAAAGCCTTGAAACACTGACGAAGAATCCAAAATTTGAGAGTGGTGACTATGGTGATGTTGTTCGTGCTTTGAAGAAGGTAAATACGTACTTTAAGCATTTAATTAAAATCTTGAATTCAGTAAATATTAAAATCTTCTGACGGTGTACGAAATTGAATGTAATTAAAATTTATATTTTTATCGTGCAGATCATCTCCAAGGACGCCAATGTCGTGGTGGTGGTTCTAGCTGGAAAATGCATGGTAGGCCTTGCTACCGGTTTAAAGAAACGCTTCCAACCTTATGCAACTGCCTGTTTACCGGCAATTCTGGAGAAATTCCGTGAGAAGAAACAAAATGTTGTGCAGGTACTTCGTGAAGCTGCCGATGCTATTTTTTTAAGTGTGAGTACAATTTCCTTGGTGTTCTGGTGGACATGGAATATTTTTAATAAATTTCTCTTAACTTAGTGGTTTTTGTCGTTGTTAAGATCAATATCGAGACAATCCTGGAGGACTCCCTGGCTGCACTAGAAAATAAAAATCCTGCTGTGAAGGCTGAAACTGCTGCCTTCTTGGCCCGATGCTTCACCAAAACACCCCCGACGAGTTTAAATAAAAAATTACTTAAAGCTTATACTGGTGGCTTGGTGAAGACTCTGAACGAGCCAGGTATTTCCTTTATATACAAAATATTTTCAATTTGTTCATGTAGCTATGCGCCGCTGACTCAAAAATAGTTGTATATTTAATTCTTTTGTTTATACACAGATCCAACAGTCAGGGATAATTCGGCGGAAGCGTTAGGAACAGCAATGAAACTTGTCGGTGAGAAGGCAATTTCACCGTTCCTGACTGACCTGGACAATCTGAAGATGACAAAGGTAGGCAAGAAATAAGGAGAATGAAATCTAAATCGATCAGCGTTGCAATATCAATTTACGAAATGTATACTTCGTTACTTGACAGATTAAGGAATGTTCCGAGAAGGCTGTTATCTTGGTAAAAATACCAGGAACGCGAAAGGCTGCAGACAGACCCAATACTGCTCCGGCAAAAGTGGAAGCATCTGCGAAGTCCAGGGAAACAGAAACTGTAAAAGCTATTAAAAGACCTAATACAACAACAAAGAAAGCTCCGGCAAAGAAACCATCAGGATCTTCCACGACGAACCCGAGTGAGTTTAGCGCTAAAATAATTATCTGAAGTAAATACTTCTGTTACAAAATCCTAATTTTTAATTTCTCTTGTTATTGAAGCTTCGAAGAAGACAGCCATGTCTAAAGTGCAGACTGAGAAGAATTACAGTAACGAGGAAATCGAAGAAATGGCCGCACAGATGTTAACAGACGATATCATCTCGGGTCTGGTTGATAGCAACTGGAAGACACGATTGGCAGCTGTGGAGCAGCTCTTGGAGACGATTAAAGATATGAAACCCGCTGATGTGTCTTCGCAAGTGATTGTACGCACCCTTGCCAAGAAGCCCGGCTTCAAAGATACAAACTTTCAGGTACTCAAGCTTCGATTGGAAATCGTGAAGATGCTAGCTGAAAATTACACCTTCACTAGGTAAATTATTTGAGTGTTTAGTGTATCATACAAATAGTAATATTCTTTGATATTTTTTAACTTCAACATTACTTATCGTTTTGCAGCACTGTTTCCGAATATTGCATAATGGATGTCACAGAGAAATTAGGTGATGCGAAAAATAGTAGCGTAGCTGCGGATACCCTGACTGCCATTGCCGAGGCAACGAGCTTCGAGGCCGTCGCCAATGAAATCACTGCATTTGCTTTTAATCAAAAGAATCCAAAGGTTCAGCAGGAAACTTTGCTTTGGTTATCCAGAGCTTTGATGGACTTTGGCTGCACGTGAGTATTGCCATTATCATTAAATGATCACAATTTGATTTCATTATCTTATATGTGGATAATTTTCCAGGATTAATATTAAATCGATTATGGAGAATATTAAGAAAGCCGTGGCTGCTACTAATCCTGGCATTAGGACCGCCGCTATAACTCTCTTGGGAACCTTATATTTATTCATGGGTAAACCATTGCTTGTCTTTTTCGAGAATGAAAAACCTGCATTGAAACAGCAGATTGAACAAGAATGCGAAAAGGTATTTAACGAATACCTACTTCAGGAAGAGTAGAGATTAAATATTATATTTTATGTTTCAGCACAATGGAGAGAATCCACCAGCGCCTACTCGTGGTGCTAAAGGTAAGAAAACCAAGGCTCAGGTGGATGATGAGGATACTGAACTCGAAGAGAAGGTTTCTGGCAGCCAACCGGATATTTCTGATCTTCTTCCAAGAGTAGACATCAGCGGACAAATAACAGAAAATCTCCTTGTGGAATTGTCTGATAAGAATTGGAAGGTAAGGAGGATCAAATTGCTTCTTTTTAAACTAGATTGTTAACTATTTGTATAAATTTCAAGGTACGCAATGAGGGTTTGCAAAAGGTGAATACCTTATTGAATGAAGCCAAATTCATCAAAGGCTCTATCGGCGACCTTCCACAGGGATTGGCTTTGCGGCTGGTGGACAGTAACAGTAAAATTGCACAGTCGACATTAGGAATTTGCCAGACTTTAGCAATTGCCATGGGCCCACCTGCGAAACAACACATTCGCACTTTATTCCCCGGATTTCTCCAATGTCTGGGTGACTCAAAGGTTTGGAAGATTTTGTCAGATACCTTACGTAAAGGAACTTTCTTTTCTAAATATGAATATCCTTGTAGAATTGGATAAGAAGCGCTTCCATAGCCTGCATCAATACCTGGGGAGATCAGTGCGGTTATAAAGAATTTTTTGAGGCAGAAATGATTTGTGATGCTTTGAAATCAGGCTCGCCAACCCTGAGGATTGAATTATGGAATTGGCTAGCTCAGAAATTGCCCACCAGTAATTATCACTTTGTACTCCCAAATATTCTGCATACCCTTTCGCCCTTTTCTTATATGATTTTCTTTGACAGTTCCAGTTAAGCAAATTCCTAAGGAGGAATTAACAGTATGCTTACCACACTTATACAGCAACCTGGAGGATCGTAACTCTGATGTGAGGAAAAACGCACAGGAAGCCGTACTGGGATTTATGATTCATTTATCATACGAATCCATGACTCGTACTACAGAAAAATTAAAAGTAACATCCAGATTTACTTTATTATCATGATAAAAACCAAAATTCTTATTTTACTAAATATTTTTATTGTTTAAAGCCTGGGTCAAAGACTGTAGTTCTAGCAGCCCTGGATAAATCCCGTCCTAACTTACCTTTGAAGCCCTTACCAAAAAAAGCACCACCAGTCGAAGATTCTGCACCGGCGAAAACCGTAAAGAGTGGTGGTGCTGTAAAAGCAGCTAAGGCTACAGTGAAAACAAAAGTATTATTCTTTTTTCTCGACTCAAAGGAAAGAAAGTCAATGTATACATTAATGGATTGATTTTCCTATTTTGGATAAATTTTTTTTAGGCCGGAGCTGCCTCAAAACCTAGTAGTGCCAGGAAGAAGGATGATGACGTGGACACGAGTCCTCTTTTAGCTATAAATAATCTGAAGCATCAACGAGTGATTGACGAGCAAAAATTGAAAGTTCTCAAATGGAATTTCACGACGCCACGCGAAGAATTCGTGGATTTATTAAAGGAACTTATGTCTTCGGCAAATGTCAACAAGACACTTATGGCTAATATGTTCCATTCTGATTTCCGATATCATTTAAAAGCCATTGAATCTCTGACCGAGGTGAGGGAATTAAGGTTATTTTGTATGATAAATAGATATCGATTGTATAATTTTATTTTGTTGGCATATAGGATTTAGCAGGAAACAGTAAAGCCCTTGTGTCGAATTTGGATTTGATTCTCAAATGGCTCACTTTGAGATTCTTTGATACGAATCCCTCAGTTTTGCTCAAAGGTTTGGATTACCTGCAAACTGTCTTCAATCTTTTGATAAAAGATCAGTATCACATGCTGGAGAGTGAAGCGGCGTCCTTTATCCCTTACTTAATAATTAAGGCGAGTATCTATTGAACGTTTGACATATTTAATAAAGATAAAAATCTAAGCAAAAGCTAATTATCTTTCTCAACAGATTGGCGATCCAAAGGATGCTGTGAGGAACGGTGTCAGAGCTTTGTTTAAACAAATAGCTCTTGTTTACCCAGTGAGTAAATTATTCTCGTATGTGATGGAAGGATTAAAGTCTAAAAATGCTAGACAAAGGACAGGTAAGCACAATGAAAAATTCTACAAAAGTGTATAACTCCTCTTGGAAAAACTATTAAATCTCTTTTCTATCACTTATTATTTTATCAGAATGTCTGGATCAACTGGGTTCATTGATCGAGAATTATGGCGTCACTGTTTGTCAGCCATCACCATCAGCAGCCCTGAAGGAGGTCGCCAAGCAAATAGCAGACCGTGACAATTCCGTGAGAAATGCAGCACTAAACTGTATCGTCCAGGCATACTTCCTGGAGGGAGAGCGAGTTTTCAAACTAGTTGGACAGGTACATATCGTTCTTCTTCTTTTTTATCAATTATCTATACGACATATATTATCTATTTTGATACTTTCAGATATCTGAAAAGGATCAATCACTCCTAGACGAGAGGATCAAGAGAGCAGCTAAGAATCGTCCAGTAAAATCTGCATCTTCGGCGCGCATCGTGGTGCCCCCAATTTCGGTTTCTGTTGCGGCAGCTGAGGAAGTCGAGCAGGATTACGAAGAGGAAAACGATGAGATGCAGGAACCACCTGTAGATATATCAAACGAACGGTAAGTCCGCCTTCTGAGTTTAAAATGATGTTTCTTTTGCTTTCTGTTATTTTTATTTTTATTGGTCTGTCTTTCATCACACTATCCTTTTCATCTTTGTTCGCTGCGTTCTCTCTATTGCATGCGCTTGCTTCTCGTCGTGCTATCCAGGAAAGAATTATGCACTGCGTCAAAGGATGACAACAACTGCAAGGCGACTGTCGTTAAGGAGAGCTTGGTTATCGAGGTCAAGGAAGATTGCACAGAGAAAAATGCACCGCCGGACAGCAATGGGAACTTGAACATGACACAAATGTCTGTGCTTTTTAAATTATTCGCTAATACGTTGATAAATTTAATGGTGGATTTTTAATTCTCTTTTATAACTACACAAAAATTTCATTCATTGCATAACTAACATTGCTTTGCTTCTCATAAAAATATTTGTCTGATTGTATTTAATATTATATTTGTCATTAAGAAACTGGATATTGATGTTACTTTTATTGTATTAGATACTCTCCACAATCTATACACAACAAAGTCACTGGACCCTTCTGTCTCGATATGAATTTACTACAGCAAATCGAATCCACTGGTCCAGCTGTATGTAAGGATCCAAAACTTGTCGAGCCAGATCTTGGCTTCTTGGATGAACCTCTAAAACATCCTAATAGGATACAAAATCAGTAAGTATTTAAAAAATTTTTAGGAACTTTTTATTTTATATAATAAAATTTGTTTGATTCTTCAAGAGCTGCACCAATCATCGCGCCAAAATTATTCTCTCCAAAATCTCCATCGACATCACTTCTGACAGCACATTGTACCAAGGAAGAAAATCTGGACCGCAACATCCTGGCAATGGCTAGCTTGGACTTGCCTGTAGCAATTCAGGCTATGAACAGCTTTGAAAGTGTTAGTAATATTCAAAATCAAATAATGACGGTCTACGAGATGTTACTTATCACTATTCTCCTTATAGATTCTGCACAGTCATCAAGCATCAATGCTACAATCCAAGGAAGACAAGTTTATCTCCTCAATTATTATGCAACTTAAATTACTGCAAACTTATTCATTGCATCAGAATAATGATGACGTATTGAAAGGATTCCGTGCTACATTTATGGTGATTCTTGCGGTAAGAGCAACACTAACAGAATACGGATGCTAATAGAGTTTTTTTTTAAATGTGTTTCTTATATACTATTTTAATATCTTTATAAATTTTAGTTCTATGAGACTGGTATTCTGGGTAAGAACGTTCCGCTACTCCAGTTGAAGGAACTCGTGCACGAAATGATAAGTCTTCTGGCAGAAAATAAATTGGATAGACATAACGAACCGGAAGCGTACAACCGAGTGATAAATAGTATCGTTGTGAAGATGATTGATCATTCTGATCATACCAATATAATATGGTGAATATAAAAGAACAAAATTATCAATACGTATAAGATATGGCTTTCTTAATGACAAAGGTTTCTTCATTAGTGTTTTGATTAAATTGCTACATGATTGCACTGAGTCTAATGAGCCACCGAAGTACGAAGAACTGATTATGAAGTGTCTCTGGAAAATAATTAAAACTATACCAGCTTGGGCATCTGATTTGGATTATGATGCAATACTTCTGGAGGTTCATCATTTCTTCAAGGCAAGTATAAATAAGTGTTTTGTAATGATCCTAGGGGTATTTTTTATTATATTTTGTTGCTATTGTTACTCGTAGGATTATCCTTCGTCGTGGTGGAAGAAGAGGAAGTCTGATACTCCAATGAGAACTATTAAAACAATTTTACACGGTATGACTAAAGTAAAAGGAAACAGTCTACTGAATCATTTGACTCTCGTGAACAATACTAAGGAATCGGAACTACATTCTTACCTCATAAGACTAATTGCGGTAAGAGAAGTTATTAATATTTATCAAAGGTGTTCTTATGAATATTTAATAAAATGACTACATTGGAAACTTTCGTTTCGATAGACTTGCAAGCCAGATGATCCTAACTCTGCTTCGAGAGCAAGTAGCAAGTCTAATGCTATCAGCAGATCGCAAAGACATTTGGCACAGTTTACGCATCAGCAGCTTTCTGAAATATTTACTAAGATTGGATCGAAGCATCAGGCTCAGGAGGTATGATAGCCTTGTAATGTTCACTTTCAACTTGAGTAACATAAGCAGTGATACAACAGATAACCTTCTGGTTTCTTAGGGTTTGGCACAATTGTACGATTTTAAGCAACAGTATCCAGATGCTGATGTTCAACCTTACCTAGTGCAATCCCATCAGTTCTTCCAGGACTTCATCGAGAAGGGTCTCAGGCAGATTGATCAAGAGAGAAAGAGTCAGGGACTAATATCAGCAAACAATCAATATACTGCAGGTAATTAATAATATATATCTTGTATCGCAGAGACGATAAATTGCCTAAACTGCTTCTTTAAATCTTTTTTTTTTCTTTTGAATTAATGTCTTTATTCTTATTCTTTATGACAAACAACAGCTTCCGTAAGCCCAACTTCCACAAACGAAGTAAAATCCCTGATGGACCCTATGTTGAGATTGGAGAGACTTCGAAGCCTTGAAGCCAAATGGAATACAACAACAAGCCAGTCGAATCCCACATGAGTACCTCGTAAACTACAGCAAGTATTTCATCAGATCAGTTCTCAGCCGAATCCTTTAATTAAGTTCCGTCGATAAGTGAGATCATGATAATTTCAATCTAGGCAACCCATAATGGCTTATAATCTGTTTCTACGGATGAAGAAAAAAAAGCAGATTGTAGATCACGTTATTTCAAGTTCGCTTTCGAGAACAATAAGCTAAAAAAAGATAATATAAATTAGTTAAAGATTGAGGCAATGACTCGAGAGAAAAAAATTGAAAACAAGCCACTCGTTATATTATAAAATTGAAGGACTAGTATTAAATAACGCGATTTATTTTATTGGGCCATAGTAAGATAAACGAAAAAAAAAGAAATGAATAAAAGACACGTACTGAAACATATAATTAACGAAGAGTCAGAGGGGTTTTAGATTTTAGATGAAGAAGAAAGAAGTCGGGAAAAATAGAGAAAATGAACAATGAGATAAACAAAAATGGCCGATAAATCCTCACACAGCTCTCTCCCACTCCGAGACTCGACTCTCTTACTCCTTCTCACTGATTCTCAATTTTTCTGTTAGTTATTGTGTAGTCGAATACTAATTATTATTAACGAATTATGATACTCACGTGTTACAAGTATCGATTTATTGATTAATATGCTACTCGTGATTATCGAGTTAATTCATCTTGCTGTCTTCACCCTCGAATTGTCCCAATTTCATTAAGAATCGTCATACCAAATCAGTCAAAAATGAATCCATGCGCTCTGATTGTATATGATGATTTCTCCTTTTTACAATTTATTCTTTTTTTTTTTATGCGATTCCGTCGGTTATCATGTTATTTTAACTAATGGCACCGTAGAACCTTAGGCAAAGTCTACGAGTGTGGCAGGCGTAATGTAACTACGAGCAATCATTCACCTCAAGAAGTTCATCTGATAACTTATCGATGCTTAAAGCTATCTCATGACTACGCCTATCGGTAGACTGTGCCTTAATTTAGGTGATTAATTAATTAGCCTCATTAATTTAAATTTGATTGGCGCTCGTAATTTATTACAATTTTTTCGTCCTATTGTCCGTACTTATGAAATTTTTAAATACGCGATTAGAATGTTAGGTAACGGAAAGGACAGGTAAGTCGCACGGTACGATTTAACGTTAGATATTGTATTATTTTTATAATATGTATATGTGACGTGCAAAGGTCGTTGTCGCCGATAATGCATAGTGTGTTATATTAAGAGTTAATTGAAAGATCTAGGAGACTTATTTACGCTTGTCACGATATTTGTTTTTGTCTTCTCATTTTTATTAGAAACTTCTTTTTAATCTGGCAGGTCCATCCATGGTTAATTTTCTGGCCTTTCAATTACATTTTTTTTTAAATTTAAAAATGTTCAGTTTTATAAGTGTATGGATATATTTTTCGCTATTTTAGTACGAAATGACCATTACTATCTAAATTATCAAAACGAGACTATTATATAGTTCATCATATTTGCAATAAACAATTGTTAGACAGAAAATATGTAAACATTGTAACGGACAGGGACCGAATATATATTAAAACAGTAAGAATTGCATTTTTTTTCTTCTCTCAATATTATCGTTGCTCATAAGCAAGAAAAACTTTTTCTTTGAGGATGGGTATTGAAGAAAGTGCGTATAGGATATTTCCTTTACTTGTTCTTTTTTTTTGAAACAGATTTATTTATAAGTCCATTAAACTTTTCTCTAGTAGGAAATCCCTCGCTCAGGATACAATTTCATACTATGTCGATTAAAAAAATATATCGCGATATGAACTAACGAAATGACAAGAAAAAAAGGCATTTCTGTTAGTTTGTGTCGGCTAAAAATAGTATATGTATAATCTAATTGATTTTTCATTAAATTACACATCTTTTCAAATACTTAACTTAAAGCTTTTATAGTACACAGCAATTTTATGGCTCTCGCGGTAATTTAATTAATATTATATTGTTGATTAAGTTTACACCGCTATAATACTCATGCTTCATTGTTAAACAATACGCAGGGATCTAAAATAGAAAACGATATAACAAAACGGTATATAATATTTGATTTTCGACATTAAGAAAGTTCGTATGTTAGGACTAATTTAAGAAGAAGTGGGATTATATGAGTTGATTTCAGGGGAAAAAAATGCAGTACCCTCTAATCCCCATTATCGATCACGTAGTTTCTAATGCGCTAAAAAAATTAATTCGAGGTTATGCCAAACCTGATCTATAAGACAAGAAGTTAAAGGCAATGTATAGACGTTTGTACAATTATCCTCTTCGTCGATAATTATTATTTAGCAATTTGTATAATTATAAATGTTATTCAAACTTATATTTTCCAAGACCTTTGTCGTGCTTCACAACAAAGGTTCGCACGTTTCCACACATTGTGGCACTAGTTTCGGTTACAACTGGAGTGCGATGCCCTTTGGGCCTTTTATAATTCTCGCCGAGAAGACCCCGCAATCCCCACCATGGAATTCCGGACCCTACGAATGAATTCATCATGGAATACTGGACCGAATCGCGTAGGAAGGAATGAGAAAATGCGGATATGGTGATCTTTAGCGGGTGGATGTAATATAAAAAAAAAGTACTAAAAATTGTGGATCTTATGAATTTGATCCTACCCTTACTGTACAAATGTACACCTTATTCACAGAGTTAGTTTACAAGGAAAATGAAATGCTTCTTGCTTAAGCAATTTGCCTAAAAGTTTCTTTTGATTTCCTCTACATGCTCTCCGTAGGGTTCATGCAGAGTGCTGTTATGGCGAATAGAAGGAAAACTATTCCACCGATGATGGTTACTGAAAATAAATTACTTATACCATTAAAATTTTATTTGTTCAATGTGTGGCAAATTTCAGATAACATTTTCTGGGATTTTATTGATTTTTATATTTAAGGATGATTAAACTTGACATAGATATTACCTGTGCGTACTGATATTCTCTGTGCAATCATCCTTCCTCCAAGGACAGCAAGACCTGTACAAAAACTATGTCCAAGGACTCCTCCAAGGATCACGCCATAAACGTCCTGAAATATAGTTCTTACGTCAAACAGGGCGAGACCAGTTTTAAAATAAGGAACGCTTACCTCTCGTGCAGCTAGGATAATCGTGGTCAGCTGCGAGCGATCACCCCATTCGGCAAGGAAGGTCAATGTAAAAGCTTGGAGGAAAATCCTGGAGAGAAGCATAAAGACACTTGCTTTGGGTGATTTGCGAATGATACCAGTTTCTGGATCTTGAACAAGAGTAGTACCAGATTCTTTCTCAAACTGCAAAATAAAAGAATGACTGTTTCAGAACTCATAAAGCCCTTAGGAAAGGAATTCTCTTGAAATTACTTCATCCTCTCTCTTCCTGAGATCCAACTGAACCTCTTCCAATTCCTCTTGAGCCTCTGTTGGGGACATATAATACCCATCACGTAGCATTTTCAATCCAAACAGGGCAAACAGAGCTGTACTTATATAATAAGTATATGCTCTAGGTATGATGGTCGCAGCATAGCCAAAAACCACTGAAAATAATATCACACTGTTTATTACAGAGATCCATTACTATTTGGAATTAAGTTTGCGCACCAGATAGTACAGTCATAAATGCAAGAGCTGCAATTGCCCCAGCAAATACAGTAAGACGAGGGTGTCTCATAGCCATGATGGCAGCAATGAAGAAGGTTTTGTCACCCAGTTCAGAGACAACAATAACTGACAGCGAAGCAATGAAGGCATGAAGAAAACCAAGGCTACCCTGAGGCTGTGCCGAGGTGAGTTCTTGACTTGCCTAAAATTGTAGATATATAAATAAAAATATGAACAATGGGAGTACCCAGTAAAATGCAGTAAAAAAAATATAAACATACCATAGACGTCATTGCAATATGGGGTGGAATTATAGCTTGGGGTATTCTCTCCGCAAAGGAGAGTTTAATTATTGTAATTACCAGGACGCAAAATGCTAATAAATATCGCGAAATCATTCTTTCAATCTTCATACGCAACCTTACTGTTTTCTCATCTAACTAAACGGAACTTAATCGCAAGCAGTAAGTTTGATTGCAAAATTCCTTTCGCTCGATTGAGGTTATATGATTTTCTAGAGATGCCATTAGAGTGCGACACTTTAGTGCTTTTCGCGCGATTCCCAACAATGCTATCCAGATGGCGTCTCCTAATGGAAATTTCAGAAATGCATTATTAGTCGCTAATTTTTGACTCATCGAAAAAAATAAGGATCGTCATAGATAAAATTGTACCGATTGCATTATTACATGTGCAATAAAAAACTTTATATAATTTCTAAATTCATTATAAGATCTGTGTGCGAACACCATTTGGAATTCGCATGAAAAAATAACTCTACACGATATTTAGAAAAGCCATAAAAAAATAACGGTCTTGAGAGCATTAAACGGATCTACAAACCATTGTAGTATTCCCTGATAGGTAACGTAAACGAAACGAAATATTCTTTCACAAAATACGGCAATTTGATTTGTTCACATTTTACATAACATCCAAAAGAATCCGTATCGAAGGAGGTAGCACCGGAGATCCAAGGGTATCAAACTTTAAACCTCACGATGCGTATGGAGCTTATTGCGCAAGGCCAGTTTCTCAGGTTCCAGGACGCATGCACAGTTCATTATCAGGTGTCTCCAGTTTACGTTCCTCGAAAGGATCATTCTGCAAGGTGTAAAGGATGACGTGCGTGTATGTAAGTAGCCTGAATTAATAAAGAGAAGAGAAGAAGGTATAACACAACGGCAAGAGAAGACATATCGAACAGTGTCATAACATAAAAATAAACCAAGATAAATGAATCAATGTAATAAATATGAAAGATGGTAGAGCATCATCAAGTAGTAACTTGTTAGTCCAGAAGAGTATTCAACACTCTGAAATACTATCGAGTACTACTTGACTTTCTGATCAGCTGTTTATAATAGCGGAAGTGTCATCCTTTTTCGATAAGTCTGACGCCCTCCCACCCTTCCAACCTCCTCTCACCCCTTGATCTCTCCTTCTCACTCCAATCCATTTCATCATGTATCCTCACCTTACTTTTACATTCCCTTCTTCGATTGGACACTACAGTATAGAGTCAATTTTATCCTCAATTTTAGTCGCGTCGTGTCCACTGCTACGGTGGAGACAGCATGAACAGTTTTTCATTGAAATCTTTTTTTAAATTACGAGCGAAAACTACTCGTGTTCGCCCCGGACATAGATTCGTTCAATGTTAATTTTGTGTTTACCAGGCTGACTTGCTCTAACATAAATTGGGAAGGGAACGACGTAGCTAGCTGAAAATAGTAACACTCATCTAGATAAGCCAAGCACAATAAACCGTGTAAATTTGATGACCCCAGTTGGAGATTTTTTGTGTTACGGACAGATACGAGTATTTTTTATTTTATAGTTAAGAATTTGAGTATCCCACGAGATAACGTACTGATAGCGGACGCCCTTTTCCTCCCTAATGTACACCAGGCTACGCTTTAAGACCGTTCTACACTGCAAAAAATAATCTCTCCATCGAATTTCATCGTGTATCGTGAGTTCCGTGCCAAATCGCAATTCACAGCAGTTTAATTGGTGATTCTTGTGAGATGAATTTTGTGACTGGTCAAGGGTTTGTTTATGTTTTTATTAATTGTGCATTTTTACAATCATTTTTATAAAAAGGTGTACGGCGCCTTTGAAGTACCGAATGAGATAGTTGTGCATTTTTTTAGTTCATTGGCCAAAGCGCTTTCACCTAAAAATTATTAATAGTGTCGATAATTACTCGTTAATTTATTTTCAAACAATTCAATTGACCGTTAGTGTGACGTTGTCGAATACTGTTCCTGATCAAATGACCCGTATACAGTGTTTAATTACTCTATCAGATATTCAACTGTCGTCTCACTTAACGTTTCTATTTAATTGCACAGTTACACAGCGCAAGTGATTACATTTTAATTGCCACCCTATAATCGTGTAAATGACAAATTAGATAAACCAACCAAAGTTGTGTTTGCGGATTACGTTGACATTACCAAACTCGTATGCATAGTGTTTTGTGGTATTATAAGCTGTAATTAGTTAGTGTTATTCAAAATAATTAATTCCACAGGGCTAGGTAGATACTAGTCAAAAAATATATATATAACAATTTAATTAATTATTAATTAAACAATTCATAAGATATTTGTCAAATCGTTAGATTTCCTATTATATATGTATGATCAAGTCAGTATTGATTTTGATTAATACAGATCATTTAAAGTTTTTATTTATTATATTGAATCTATATGGTCGTATTCAGTCTAATCCGTCAAATCTGTTCTTATAACTGATTGTCACGTGGAACATTTACCACTTCGGTGAATATATGTTTTGCGCGTTTGCGCCCATAAGGGACTATATAAAAGTGAAAGACATTGTTGGACTTCAAATTTATAAAGAAACTTCAAGACGCATCTTTACGATAAATTGTCGCTCTCGTGTTTGCTCGTTATAAAACCCGTAAGGAATCATCGATTCTTACTTTCTTCTATTATTTTCTTCTATTTTCAGTGTCCTTATTCTCACCGATACTCTCCAGATATATCCCTCCTTGTCTTCTCCCACTATTGTTCCGTCTCCCCTCCCTCGCCCGGCGTTCCTCCAATTAATTAAAGTATCGATTCGGTAATTAATGCACCCGCGGGAGACAATAAACTCCGCTTTCTCCCTGCCTTTACTTAATTGATCCGAATATCGAATTTGGAGCTACGAAGCAATTAAACTTTCATTTACACATTTTTTAGGTAAATAACATTGTTAATTAACCATAATATTGTTTTCGTAACAGGTGCACGGGTCGGAGTTGAATCGGAGAATGGCGACAGGACAGATGATAAAATATTGCAAGGATAAAGAAATGAAAGGAAGCAGATACATGAAGAGGGAGAAATTAGCATGATGTTTCAAGACGAAGGTACTGAGTGATTTTAATATTAATTGTGTAAGGGATGAATCCTGTGTCCTTTCAGGTGATACGATTCTGTGGGATATCATAGAGAAGAGGGTGAGGACTGATTCAAAATTTATATTTATATTGACTTTGTTTTTCTTATATTGATTCTTTTTATTTAAAGTTTCGACCTGGCTCCACGCAGACATCTTATTATTGATTAACCCAAGGAACGATCCGCAATAATTGATAGGATTAATTTACTGCAAGCAATTAGACTTCGAATGGCAATGTAATAGAACTTCCGTCTTATGCGCAAATTGGAAAGTGTATTATACCTGGACGATTAGCCACACGCTAACCCTGAATGTCTTATGGCAATGAGAATAGTCTTTCTCCTGGATGGGATCGGTCAGTTGTTGGAATAGCACGGAGACCACCGTTGCTTCTATGAATTTTGACATTGCATTAGACTTGTGCATTTAAACTTTAAGAAGTAGCCATAGATTGATTGACAGTTGGGATGAATATAAATCGGCACAAGTTTTGGATTTTATTGAAACCATTGACTTGGATGAAGTTTTAAATGGTAGTGGCGAGTTTTTGTTAGGGATCATAACAATTAATGATTTCTAGTGATTTATTGTTTTTTCAGATTTGTTTTTAATTATTTTATTGTTGCTTTTTATGTATTTTTGTAAACCGCCATCGCGTAGGACTGTCGGGCAATGAATATCGGACAGCCTGTTTATTTCAGGATATTTTTCTAGTGACTCCTCGGTCCTCCAGTCCGCCATCGTATAAATAGAAGTGCAGAAGCGACTCCAAGATGTGCATTGCTCCATAGCCGATCCCACCTGAATCCTCATTCTCTCGGAATCATTTTTGAATCGGCTTCTGGAAGATCTTCGTCGTCGTCGTCGAATATACGGATCGAAGGAAGAACAACGTAGAGTAGGAATTAATTCGAGGATTATCGTATATCATATCGTGTATAAGTTTGGTGAGTTTTCCTATTCCCTTTAAATATTTTGTCATTTCGATACTAACAATAGACACGGACTTTAGTAGATTTTTGATCATTCTTTTTTTTTTAATTTTCAATTACGCGCTTCAATTGCATCGATTTTAATAATTTTCAGTGTAGTTTGTAAGTTTTTTTAATTTTGTAGACAAAAATCTAATTGTCCTTGAGTTATATAAGAGACTTGTTCAATTCCACCCTCTCCCCAATTTCTTATATTAACGAATATTATTTTCTTTCAAGTGCAGATAAAACCAGAGGACGTAACACGTTTCGTTAATTCGACTGGATCGCGCAGATGATCTAAATCCTTTGAAAAAATATGATATCAAAGTACAATTTCTCGGGAATATTCCACGAAGCTTTTTGCAATGCAGATTAATCTTTCCGACTACGTGGTTGTTTTGCGGAGTCGGTGGATAATTTTGGAAACTGCCCGTGATATTAATTCTTGGTTAGCGTATCATATATTCACAGACGTATCTGAATACGTGACTGAAATTACGATGGAGTCTAATAATATTACGTTTTCTTACCCGTCTATGGTCATCTTATTCTCATTCGAACGGAACGATCCGATTGCTCGAATTTGTCTCTTTTATTCAGAGGTCACTGATCGTATTAGAGAAATGCGAAGAGAATCGAAACAGTCAACCAATTTGTAAAATATTAAATTATATGAATCCCTGTCCGAAGTATCTTTCAAAGTAAAAGAAGTGTCAAGTTCCTTTGTTTCTTTTCAATAGAAACAGCACGCCAGTCGCTACGTATATAAATTGTACATTATTCAGTTAAAAAAAAAAGATCCTGACCTTGAATAGGAAGTGCCATCTTTCCCTTTCTATACGAGTATTCCTCCATTTTTCATTTTGTACGTCGTGCCTTGAGTTTCATGAATTTTCTTCATACACTAACTTTCATCTCAGTAAACCTACAGAGACATTCGAGTCTGATCTATCTGAAGAAAACTTTCATATTTTTTTCATTGATCTCTAATCAAAGACATTCATCTTCAGCAAGCAATCATGTACGGTCTAATACTGGAGAACATGTCGGAGTACATAAGACAAGTTTATGGAGAAGATCGTTGGGAAGAAATAAGAAGACAGGCAGCAGTCGACCAGCCAAGTTTCAGCGTTCACCAAGTATATCCTGAGAACTTGATACCAAGACTTGCCAAGAAAGCAATTCAAGTACGTTATAGAATTGACAGAGATAGTTGTATTTTTTATAACCGGAAATGGATTCTTGGTATCGATGCCCTAGAACTTCCTACTCTGTTCTTGCACTTACAGGTTCTTGGAATAACTGAGAGGGAATTCTTTGATCAGATGGGCGTCCATTTTGTTGGTTTCGTTAGCCAATATGGTTACGATCGGGTACTATCAGTGCTTGGACGACACGTACGTGATTTTCTTAATGGTCTGGATAATCTTCACGAGTACCTCAAGTTCTCTTATCCACGAATGCGGGCGCCATCTTTTATATGTGAACATGAAACACGTCAAGGTCACTTATAATGGATTATAAAATTATAATTATTGTGTGACGTTCATGGTGTTGTTAATTACATTTATTTTTTTAAATCCAGGTCTTACTCTTCACTACAGAAGTAAACGGCGAGGATTTGTTTATTATACTATGGGACAAATTCGCGAAGTTGCCAGACACTTTTATCACAAGGAATTGCAAATTGAACTTGTCAGGGAGGAAGTTCTCTTCGACACTGTACATGTCACCTTTCATTTGACTTTTGACAATCGAGCTTTCACACTAGCCTCACTTGCCATGACAAGAGAAGAGAAGCATTTGCCCATTGGAGCTTCCGTTTTGTTTGAGATTTTTCCATTTTGCATCGTCTTTGGGTATTTATGTTGTTGAGTCATTTATACAATTTTCACTCTTCTGATACACAAGATTTTCACAAATCTTCTTCTTTGTCCAGATCAGATATGATTGTCAGAAGCATTGGAAATTCACTTATGGTAATATTACCAGATTTACTGGGGAAAAAAATTACTCATTGGTTCGATTTGGTCAGACCACTAATAGCTTTTAAGTTTCAAACGGTTGGTATCTGATAGTTATTTCCTCTGTAGAAGTTATAATCAAGTATAACTTTTTAAGTACGTTTCTTATTCGCATTTTTTTTAGATACTGAATAGGACTAACAATATTTTTGAACTGGTCACTGTTGACCCAGTTCTATCTGACTATCCGTCGAACAATAAAAAAATCGATAGTACGGCAAACAATGAAAGAGATCCTCCCGAGGACAAGACACTTAGCTTAAAGGGTATAGAACGATGATTAAATAATACAAAAAAAATAATTGTATGCATCTATAATAACTTATTATTCGCTTTAGGACAAATGATTTATATGGATAACTGGAGAATGATGATGTATCTTGGCACACCAGTAATGCCAGACTTGAATGCTTTGATTGGTACAGGTCTCTACATAAATGATCTGTCAATGCATGACTTTAGTCGGTGAGTGGCCAAAATGATCTATTGAAAGAATACAGTTATATTAATAAAAGAAAACATTCACAGAGATCTCATGTTGGCCGGTACCCAACAATCCGTAGAACTGAAACTAGCTCTGGACCAGGAGCAGTTGAAGAGTAAAAAGCTGGAGGAATCTATGCGAAAGCTGGACGAAGAAATGCAAAGAACAGATGAATTATTATATCAGATGATCCCAAAACAGGTGGCTAATCGATTGCGCGACGGCGGGAATCCAATAGATACTTGCGAAGTAAGATATAAAGAACCCTGCTCTTATTCGTCTAATATCAAAATTCCCTCAATCTAATATTTCTGTAATCGTTCACAAGATGTTTGACAACGTGTCAATACTCTTTTCCGACGTGGTAAGTTTCACTGAAATCTGCAGTCGTATCACGCCTATGGAAGTGGTCTCCATGTTAAATGCAATGTACTCGATATTCGATACACTAACTGAACGCAACCGTGTTTACAAGGTAAATATATTGAACATAGTATATAGAAAACAGTGCTGTTAACAATCATACGTATAATATAGGTATTAAAAGAAAACAATAATCTCAGGTTGAAACCATTGGCGATGCCTATATGGTCGTTTCCGGTGCACCTGTGAAAGAAAATGATCATGCGGACAGAGTGTGCGATATGGCCTTGGACATGGTGGAAGCAATAATGGATTTAAAAGATCCATCAACAGGTATGCCAGGTAGCTCTGAAAATTGCGTCATTACTTTCACTATTCTTCGGGTATCTTCAATGCCTCTCTGTTTCAGGAAACCATCTGCAGATCAGAGTCGGAGTGCACAGTGGCGCCGTGGTGGCAGGAATCGTAGGCTTGAAAATGCCTCGTTATTGCCTCTTCGGGGATTCCGTAAACACAGCTTCCAGAATGGAGGCGACTAGCGAAGCAATGCAAATTCACATATCACAATCGACTAAGGAACTTTTATCTCCGTCTTATAAAGTCACTGAACGTGGTGAGATACAAGTAAAAGGAAAAGGTAGGCAGATTTTTATTGTATCATTTTAGTTATCAGCTTTACTCGTTGGATAGTTGTATATTTTATGAAGAATGTAATTCTTTTGTTTTTACCTTATTCTAGGAACCATGAAGACTTACTGGCTGGAGAAACGTGGTGAAAGATCCCGGATGACCAGAGGAATAAGTATTCACACACCGCCTCAATGGTACAGTCGTGCTAGCGAAAAAAGAATATCTTTAACTAGTGGTGGCGGTTCAATGCCACCAACACCGTGCGAACGAAAGCCACGTCCTGAGTCTCGCCGGGAATCCAGGATGTCTTCCCCGACGCAGTTAGGATCAGGAAGTAACTTGCCGGAGGAGCGAAGAACTTATTCGCCAATCACGTTTCAAGATGTCGCACGACGTTCCGTCGCAAATTCTCCCACGAAGACTGCAAATACTCAAGGTAAATTGATTGAAATTTGAAAAAGCCAATATTACTATATATAAAAAGGGAATATAAATATTGCCTATTATATTGTTCTACCTGTCTTTTCTTTATTTTTACTCTATACAATTTTTCTAGAATTGAGATCGAATTCCGTAGGAGCAGTTTCTGCTCTTGTTCGCAACCCAGCTGATGTCTTCGGATCGTTACTAAGCGACACCGAGGAACATTTTCGATTACACAGAGACAGCAGGTCGGCTAGGCATTCGGTTGGCGTACATCAGAGACCGGAAGTCAAGGTGGAGACTACTACAAGCTCATCCTCAGGGGAAAGTTCGCCCTTGAGTTGTGGGGATTTAGTATCATCCAGGATCACTGGGATAGCAAGTAGTGAATTTTGCGTAGGAGCCGAAGAGACGAGACTCATGGTCCCCAGGGAACCGTGCTGTCCGGGTTTTGCCATTCCTAAAGGGAACAAATCTAAGAATCAGAGCAATGCTTGTAACATCGTTTAGAGATTTTACCAACGACGTGAATATAGATTTTTAAAATTCAATGACCCTATTAATTATTCAAAAAAGATGGTCGCTACTATATTCAAACTCTCCCGAATTGGGTATCTGATATTTTTGAAAGGAGAAGAAAAATGAGAGAATCTCAAAAAAGAAAGAAAAACCTGCATCTTCCACAAATAAACATTTACCTCGCGCGATAATGAACTTGAATAACAAAAAATGGTGATGCGGAGGTGTGTAGTTATTGTTTTTTCTGAAGCAGCTAGTCACACGACTCGAATAAAATACAATTAAAATGATGGGCCAGTGCTAGATCATATAATAGGCAAAAATGTAGTGACTTATGTACTTGGCCTTCATAATCTGATATCAATACTTTTTATTAGAGGAATACACAGCACTCCTGTACTTGGCGTAGTTTTTTACACGTAAGTGTTTTTTGGGGGATTGTTTTTTCTGAAGCAGCTAGTCACACGACTCGAATATCATTTTACAACCTTGTTGGTGTAATTACAGTAATTATTGTAATTAGTATAATTATTAATTTCTTGACTCGGATTGCATAGACATGGGGTGGCTAAAGGTTGTTCGATCGTTTCACCCATTCCCAATAAATGAACTTGACAGAGCATTAAGTAGAAATATTTTTACATATTATAAACAATTTTCAATGCTTTTTACCACGCTAAATCTGAAATAATTTAATGTAATGTAGGTAAATTTAAGGTGATTCGGTCGCAACATTTAAAACATAAGTCAAATAATATAAACCCCTCGATGAGAAAAACCCATAATATGTATTTCAACGAATAACAACCAGCAGACAGTCTATCGTATTCTTCTTTATCATTTGATTAGACGCTCATAATTTCTGTTCACGTAGGTTATGGTTTATATTTAAAAGTAACAAAGCAACATGTGTCTCTTTTGCTCTTGTGAAAATTTCGCGAGTCTTCCTCGCGCAATATGATTTTCTGCCTTTCTCGTTATAATATAATCGACACGTACCGACATTAGAAGTTGGCAAAGTATGGTGTTTAAGTAAATATAATTAAATTATTACTGTAAGCCAAAATCTATAATACATTTGTGGTACTCTGAATAATCCCACTATTCAAACGGTATATTCGTGTATAAAAAATAATCGACCAATTGTCAATTCGTGTTACGTGATAAAACGTTCGATGTTTGACTTATACCTATTTATGTATCAAAAATAAACGAGGAATCAATTTGTCTACAAAGTCTTATACACGTCTCTTTTAATGGAGAATACAATACTATTATTTTTTTAGAAAATAAGAAATTATTTCTTATTAAAATTTGTTTCTTTATCAAATTATATTTCACTTTTGGAATTTACCATTGCTCTACATTGTAATTTCAATATACGGTTTAATAAAATTTCAATGATTCACCATAGGTATAAATTCAGAAATACATCTATCTGGATCTGCACGAAATGCAATACCAAGGACGAAAATGTCCGGTCAGCTTCTTAACGAGGATCAGAGTAGGTTTTACTATAAGGTAAGTCCTGAGACACAATACCTAATTCTCCCATGAAAGGACATTTATCAAGATGAGTGTCCTAGCATTGTTCGAGACGTCGTGAAAATATCGGATAAGAGTAAGAATACAATAATACACGACATAGATACGACATACGAAAATTTATTTATTTAATTTTTTTTTTAAAATCAATCCAAAAATCGTGCAGGACGATTATTCGTTCTAATCATTAAATGGATTTTCCAACAGATTCATCTCGATACGAAGTTGTCAACATTGTCACCTTTTTTCCTTAATCTCGTTTTATGCTCGCAGGAAAATTTGCTTATTTTATTCCTTCCACTTGCTGTTTTAGGATCAGCAGCCAGCAAATAATCGTTAGTCCTGCGGCAGGATACGGTTACGTAGAACGATCCCAGGGAAACCTATTGTTTCGAAAGCAGCAATAATTAGCTTTGGCGAAAGTAACGCACTCACTAATTAATGGATCGTTATCCACCAGGTCGCAAGTTCCAAAGCTTTACGACCAAGTAAGCTCATAAATCGAGTTTATCCAGAATACAACAAAAAAATAAAAAAATCTCACCGTACCCAAAATCGAAGACATTAAAAATTACGTTCAATAAAAAATTCAAAAAAATCGTCCCCACAGAAGCAAATTCGGGTAATTTGAAATAAGAAGTCAAAATCAATAATACAAAATTAAAAAATTATAACTTACAACTCATAATAATTCCTATTATTATTTAACAACACATACATCCCGGAAGTCGTCATTGAGACGTTCGAACGACTTTTGGAAATTATATGTTGTATGGGAATATAAGATACGTTATTCCATCATCCCCAATATTCCTTGGAGGACATCGGGGATGTTATAATACCTCTTAGTAGCATGTAAATAGCAGCAAGGAGTAGAAAACGGTACAAGTTGAACGGGAGCATCGGCAACAGGGAAGGGTAGAGAGAGAGATAGAGAGAGAGAGAGAGAGAGAGAGAGAGAGAGAGAGAGAGAGAGAGAGAGAGAGAGAGAGATAGTCCACGTCAATTCATACTGGCTAAAAATGGAGTATGTAGATTTTCCAATTATTATTATTTGCCAAGAGTCATAAATAATAAACGGAGATTACGTAGGTCGTAGTACGCCGTCCTGCTCGTCCTCGTCCTTCTCGTCTGCTGAGATATAATTGAATCAAAATAATGTAGAGGTATCGTGTTGTACGCCTGGCCTATCATAACTCAGGTGATGCTCTCGGAGCCCATGTTATATCTACACACTCTCTCTCTCTCTTTCTTCCTACGTCTCTCTTCTCTATCTATTCTCCCTCTCTCAGGACTCCCTCTCTATATAAGCCAGGATTTCTTACCAACCACACGGCACTCACTCTCCTTCCGCTCTCTGGTCTGCAGCAAGTGGTACAACTGGAGCCAGGGATCATCCACTGGAAGAGTCAAGACCAGCAGGATCATCAGGAAGCAGAAGTACCAAATATAACCTTCTAGATAGAAGAAGATAATTAAAAAGAGCATCAAAATGGTAAGTTTTTACGATGCGACATAAATTTTTGAAAAATAAAAATTCCGAATTTTCTTTTTTTTTTTCTAAAATATTCATTTTTATCAAAAATCATGCTAACAGACGAAATTAAAATTCTCATACCCGTGCACTCGATTGCAATTTTTTGAATTAATTATCTCATCGAGATACTAAGGGGGGTTTGTGACAAGGGTTAATTATCTGTGGCAGGTGGAAAGTCAAGTTGTTAAGATTAAAAATAATTACGAATTAATTAAAGATAATTGGTATCAAATATATTAGAAAGGGGTAGCCATGATACTATCATCAATGTCTCTCGTTATAATGTAATGTACAAGGAGGATAGGTAGTCATGTAAATTCAGTAAAGCCCGGAAGTTGGGACATCATTATCAGCTACGAGAGAAAAGGTTAATTGCTGTAATGCAATACGCCGACATTAATTTTACTCACTTTCAATATAATACACAGGGAACTTGTTAGTTTCCATAAACCATGCGCGTCGCGACGACCTTTGACCCTGAACTATAATATTGTAGAATAAATTCTATACCTTATACAACATAACACCAGATCATTATACTTAGTACTGTGCAAGATTACTCAGTTCAAGATTAACTAACCGAAATTGGTCTCTGACGTAATAGTCGGATGGAAAGAAAAAATTTTGAAAATTTCTCTTTTATCATTCCAGATTGCAAGGACTCTAATCTACTGCCTGGTTGTATCCTACCAATGCAGCGTGCTCCTTTGCAGCCTCCTACCTAACAAGGACGAAGGACCTATCAACGTCTATTCCGGACACCAAGGATTTGGCTATACCGGAAAACGATCGGCGGAAGTACCTGAAGATCCTGATTCGAAAGAGCGTCGCAGCAACATGGGATCTTCGTTCATTAGATTTGGTCGTAGCGGAGTTCAGGATCTTGAGACAGGATACGCAGGATATTCCGATGATGCCTTCAAGGCTCAACGTGCAGCTCGGGGTCGACCTGAGAACATTATTCGCTTCGGACGTTCAGGATTGAAATCACTGCGTGGCCGTAAGGCCGAAAGAGCTAGGAGAGTCCTTCACGCTGATCTTCAGGATCTCTGTGTCCTTCCGGAGGATGATCTTTACCTCGCAAGAATCGTCAGCCTCTGTGACGCACTTCCCGAAGCTCTCGACGATGCCACCGAGGTCCTTTAACTGCACGAACTTTATACGAAGGATTCTGATCGTATCCTCTGGACAGAGGACTCTTATTTATATATATATATATATATATATATAGAGAGAGAGAGCATTTGAAGTAACCGTCACTGTACATTAAAATATACTCTTCTTTGTTTGATTAATTAAAAACAATGTACAATTTACTACGTAAGTATATAAATAAATTGAAAGAAACCAACTGGCCATTTGTTTTTTATTGATCTACAAATATCCTCATATCGACAATTAATTATGTTGGATACAATTTTGAACATTTTTTTTTCAATTTCATACACGTCAAACGGGTTAATATTGTGACTTTTCTTTTTAACGACACAGCCTCATCGTAGTGAATTATTAATTAGTGTATTATATTTTGAAAATTAATTTTAACGACGGAGAAGTTTTGAAATTATTAGCAGTGGTCAGTAAAGTTTTACATGTCTGGTCTAATACAAAAGTAAAGTACTGGATTCCAGTATAGTCCGTCTTAATCCCACGAGTCTAATACTCTTCTGGAGTCCATTTACGTTAAAGCGTGACAATAGCCAACAGGGCAGAAAGTCGTGTCGTAATAGTGAAAATCCAGAGCCTTCCCACTTATAATACACCCTGTAGCTCTGTGCCTAATCCAACCCTCTAAACCACCCTCGATACTACCACCCCCCTTGGACTTTTGTACGGATTCCTTAAAACCGTGTCGCGACTCTCAGTTCGGATTCTGAAGTCGTACACAACCAGTTTTCATCTTCGTTCTGGCACAAGTGACAGTCTTATCAAATTATTATTTTTTTTTTCAAAATTTTGAATAATTTTGAAAAAAATGTAAAGGGAGCATGGAGGTCACTTATAATTATTTATAATATTGAATAGCGAGTGCACGCATTATCTTATCAATAATTGAATTTAAAAAAAATTTTTTTGATTTATTTCGAATTTGGCGTCGTGGCCAATTTTCAATGGTAGTCCTGGGCTGTGATTATAATCATAATGAATACTTCGGAGTCGCAACAGGATTTATTGAGCAACGAGGCCAGATCGCCGTCGGAGCCGTCGCTTCATCAGCCTCCAGGAGATTATTCTTTGGGTCCAGTGGAGAAGCATTTTTTATTGAGTGCAGAAAGGGGAGATTGCGCAACTGTCAAACGGTAATTGATTTTAGTTATTATTATAGACTGCAAGTCGGTATGACACTGGGATGACTTAATACTAGGTATATATATTATTTAGATTATTAGAGGAGAATAAAGATCATCCGGAGCTCTTGGATATAAATTGCGTAGATCCTTTAAACCGATCTGCTCTGATAGCTGCCATTGAGAACGAGAATATCGAGCTGATAAAACTTCTTCTGGAATTAGGTATCCAAGTGAAGGTAATAATAAGAAATGAATATAGTAATAGGGACAATGATAAAAAAATTAATTATTAATTGCATTATCTTATCTATTATTACTTTTCTTATCAGGATGCTCTACTCCATGCTATCAAGGAAGAATACGTGGAGGCTGTAGAAATTTTGTTAGAGTGGGAGGAAAGGATTCACGTACAGGGACAGCCTTATGTAAGTTTTGAAAAAAGAAAAATTTTTATAGACAATAACTTTTGTATTTTTCAATTAGAGTTGGGAAGCCGTCGATAGATCTTCGTCAAATTTTACACCGGATATCACACCCTTGATACTGGCTGCACACAAAAATAATTATGAAATTTTGAAAATTCTTCTGGATCGCGGAGCAACCTTACCTACCCCTCACGATGCAAGGTTTGATATTTTTTTAAAAAATAAATTGAATTATTTTCTAAATGAATTTTTTTATTCAGATGTGGATGCGACGAGTGCGTCACGTCTAGCGAACAAGATTCTCTTCGGCATTCACAAGCTCGCATTAATGCATATCGAGCATTGACTTCTCCGTCACTGATAGCGCTATCATCCAGGGATCCATTATTAACAGCCTTTGAATTGTCCTGGGAACTTCGAAGACTGAGTAGAATGGAACAAGAATTTCGATTTGAATATAACGTAGGTGAAAGTTAAATAAACAAAATTAATTGAAATATAAAATTGTGGTCACAATTAATTTTCGGACTACAGCGTATAGAAGTCTTATCTTGCTGTGGTTGAATTTTTTAAGAAAAAAATTTTTTTCAGGAAATGCGAGAACAATGTCAAATTTTTGCTACGTCTTTGCTGGACCATGCGAGAACGTCACACGAGTTGGAAGTTATGTTGAATTACAATCCCACGGGAGAGAATTGGGAACCCGGAGAGAGACAAACACTGGATAGACTGAAACTCGCTATTAAGTACAAGCAAAAGCAGGTGATAATTATTAATTAAATAAATTAATTAATTCGATTTATTGAATTCATTTTTGATATTAACAAAAAATTTCAGTTCGTCGCTCATCCAAACGTTCAGCAACTTTTAGCTGCTATCTGGTACGACGGTCTTCCTGGCTTTCGTCGCAAGAGTATGGTTGGACAATTAATTGAAGTTGGAAAACTTGGCGCCATGTTTCCGGTTTACAGTTCTATCTATATGCTCTCGCCAACTTCGAAGATGGGATTATTTATGAAGAAGCCGTTTGTCAAATTTATATGTCACTCGTCGTCCTATGCCTTCTTCTTGAGTGAGTGAACATTTTTATAGGTCATTTTTTTTACAAAAAATTGTTATTCATCGATTACTTGTCACAGTGCTATTGGGAATGGCCAGTCAGAGGATAGAGTATTTGGTAATTGAATTTTTTGGAAATGCTTGGATGCGAGAAATTTTGGCAGGATGGAAGAGACACGAGCGAGGATGTATACCGGGATTCGTTGAATCTGGTGTAATAATTTATGTATTTAGTAAGTATTTTTTAAGAAAAAAATTGTATATATATATTTTTTTCTTAAAATTATTATTAAGTTAATTTCAATATTTTTCTTGCGATCAGGCTTGGTTATTGGCGAAATCAGATCGTTATGGGCTGATGGTTTATTGGAGTATATTTCGGATTTATGGAATATCGTTGATTTTGTTCAAAATACTTTTTACGTCATTTGGATAAGTTTACGGATGACAGCTTGGTTTGTTGTTCAGGTAATTATTATTATTTTTTTTTATTAAAATGCATATATCGATTTTATATTAATTTTAATTAATATTATTAATTTCAGAGGGAATATTGGGGTGGTGAGGATCCTTGGTATCCCAGGGACCAATGGGATGCTTACGATCCTATGTTACTATCTGAAGGAGCATTTGCTGCTGGAATGATTTTTAGGTGAATGAAATTTGAATTTGAATTTAATATAAATATTAATAAATAATTATCTATAAATTCATTTTTCGATGATCCTCAATTTTTAGTTTTCTCAAACTCGTCCATATATTCAGCGTAAATCCACATTTGGGTCCCCTACAAATTTCTTTGGGTCGCATGATAATCGATATCATAAAATTCTTCTTTATCTACACTCTGGTCCTCTTCGCTTTTGGCTGTGGTAATTAAAAAAATTATTTTGAAATGCGTCACTTGAAAATTTACAAAATTATTCTAAATATCAAATTTGATTCTTTCATCAGGTATGAATCAACTCATGTGGTACTATGCTGATCTGGAAAAGATGAAGTGTTATCATTTACCAAGC
This sequence comes from Cephus cinctus, assembly GCF_000341935.2. Taxonomy (NCBI): domain Eukaryota; kingdom Metazoa; phylum Arthropoda; class Insecta; order Hymenoptera; family Cephidae; genus Cephus; species Cephus cinctus. Next base: position 331,737 of record NW_014333216.1, on the reverse strand, counting down.
GGTTTACCAGATTTTGATAATCAAGAAAAGGCCTGTTCGATTTGGAGAAGATTTGCCAAGTATACATCAGACATATGAATATATATATATATATTTTTCAATTACAATTTTCCTTTTCAGTCTCTTCGAAACCTCTCAGTCACTCTTTTGGGCAAGTTTTGGTATGGTGGATCTAATGTCCTTTGACCTGACCGGGATCAAAAGTTTTACAAGATTTTGGGCCTTACTCATGTTCGGTTCTTATTCCGTAATCAATGTGATCGTCCTATTGAATATGTTGATCGCTATGATGTCAAATTCCTACCAGATAATATCGGTGAGTAGAAAAATATTGTTTTTTAATAAAATCTCCCATTGTCAATTGATAAATGCAGAAAGTAAAAAAAAATATTTTCGGCCTTTTTCTATTTCCCATTTTCTGTAGGAACGAGCAGACACCGAATGGAAATTTGCAAGAAGTCATTTATGGATGAGTTACTTCGAAGATGGCGACACTGTCCCACCACCCTTCAATATGATACCAACGGCTAAAAGCTTCAACAAAATCGTGACCTGTGGCAAGGGTGGCCGCCCTACAAGATCGTTGATAGTAAGACTCAAAACAAAAATAATACCCATAGACCCATTAAAGATTCGATATAAAGTCGAAACTATAACTATATAAATTTCTAATCAGAAAAAATCACGAGAAAAGGCTCTAACCAGACATGAATCAGTGATGCGTTTACTCATAAGACGTTACGTCACGGCCGAGCAACGTAAAAGGGATGACTTTGGTATCACGGAGGATGACGTAATGGAGATACGACAAGACATCTCGACATTGAGATACGAGCTGATTGATATTTTGCGACAAAACGGTATGAGAACGCCACAGATTGATAAGCAGGATGCTGCGCGTGAGTGACAATTTTTTTTTTTAATCAGGTAAAAATAAAATTTTGACACTGCGTTAAGAAACGTCCGTTTTTCAGTGTCTGGTAAGAAGGGCCGAGTAATGGAGAGAAGATTGCAGAAGGATTTCCAGATTGGAATTGTCGAAGGGATAGTGAATGCAGTAATCCAGAATGAGAATGAACCTAAAGACGTCTTCAGTCAGATAGCAAGAGCAATCGGTCGTAGAAGCAGTGGACAGAGTAAGAAAAAAGATTGGAACGCCGTGGTAAGGAAGAATACGCTTGCACGAGATCCCATTGGCAGCACGAATGAAGCATTCATAAGGCAATCTAGAAGAAGTCTGCGCAGACATCTTCAGCAGCATCCAAATTCTGATTTGGCGTCATTGGATCCTGATCGCCTTGTTGAATACAATCCAAATTTGTCGGGTGTATCGCCTACGACGCGAATTGCTTATGCCAAGTTCATAATGAGCAGACTGAAGCAGGTGGAGGGAGATGTGGTTGATGGTAAATAATATTAACAGACATAACTTTGCTATTTTGTGGGTTTATTATGATATGATGATTTTTTATTTCTTAGGTAAAGGAGAAGGTACTGAAGGTCCTGCCAAGAGTTCACAGTCCTCGCAGAGATCTAGTATGAAGGTTGTTGTGACTGAGGCACCGCAAAAGCCAGGAACACCTACAGCTTCTGTTCTTAACGAGTCGATTAAGAAGGGTTTATTAAAAACAATGAGTGCTGGTAGTACCAGTTGTGATAAGACTGGTGATAAGACGCCTCCTTTAGATCCGAAATCATCTGAATTTCGTGCGCCCACTCCCATTCCCGAAGATCCTAGAGAGGATGAGGCAGGAAAACCATCACCGGCTGAACCACCTCCTCGTAAATGATTTTTTATTACTTGTAATAGTTTTATCATTTTTTCTTTCTTTTAATTTAGAGCTTTTATAATTGTTTCTGTTCAGGGAAAGATGCGTCGGTAAAACAGATTTCTACGGGTGAACCGTCTAAGAAGGCTGATGAAAATACCGAGGAGGATAAGAAGAAGAAGGAGGAGGAGGAAAACAAGAAGAAGGACGAGGAAGAGAAGAAGAAGAAGGACGAGGTAGAGAAGAAAGAGGAACAAAAGAAAGAAAATCCGCCAGGTGGTGCTGCTGCGCCGGGAAAACCTACGAATGACCAAGAGAATGTTCCAGTGGCGACAACTAAGCTACGCGGCAAGTCAAAAATGACTGGACAAATAATGGGTGGTTGGATATAACGCAAATGAGAGATCAGAAAAATTCGTAAGCAATTTTGGGACTTGTTCGGTGCCAAAAATAAAGCTACCCTGCATGACCTCCGTCCTTATTCAAAATTCCCTAGGCATGTTCACGACCCACATAACCCCTGCCCACACACAGGTCAAAAAGGATTCGCATCCCCATGAGACGAGAGTCGACAAAAACTCCATAAAAACTCCCTTGAGAATTTTAGAATTACGTGTAACACAATTTTATAATTACGATCCACCATCTCGAGAGAATGAAGCATATATCATGTCATTTTTTAACTATTTAATATCCATTTAACAATGACAGATAATATATATAGAGGAAACTTAATATATGCAAATGACATGATATTTTACAAGTTTCTTAACAGATTCCAAATTTTTTCACCAGAAGATAGAAAACTCGAATCGACGAAACTAGGATTCTATCCCCTCTATTATTATACAGCCCAGTATTTCTATTAGGCACAGAAGGGTTGCACTCTCCTTAGACTAGCCACCTTCTCCTCAAGGGCTTATTATCCCTCTATAATTCAGACGCCTTTTAGTGGGAGGCTGGGCAAAATTTGTTGGTCCATAAAAAATAATTTGGACTATATCAACTCAATGAGAAATCTTGATTAAGCGACACAACTGCCGCATAAGATTTTAAAGAATGGCCTGTAATAAAAGATAAAGTCCAGTTTCAAATTAATCCAATACACAATAGGTGCTTTGTTATGGTATTTGTTACAATTATGTTATCGATACCTTCTAGTTTGGACGTTAGCCGTTTCAGCAGTTACTTCATTTCCGTTGACAATCTTTTTCTTTCTGTTGGCTCTTTTGTCCTCCTGTAATTTTTTAATTAGGCATTTATTACACGTTAGTGGTTAATTAAATTTTGAATGTACGAAAATGCGTAGCGAATTGATAAGTGATGTAATATTTCGACAATACTCGCCTCGACCAATTCACCAATTTTATACTGCTTCATGTCATTCTTTGCATCCGACGAGTGTCCAAAATCATCAAATGCAACTGTGCCGTCTTTCCCTGCAAATTCCGTTATCAGTTCCCCACCTCCTGGATGCTAAAATACAATAAATTAGTAAAAACAATATAAACGTTTTTGATTATCAAAGAAAATAATTGCATAGATTTCTCAGTCCGCTGTGGGTTTCCTTTCGATAACGATTGAAGGAATTTATTATCGATATTCTAAAGGAAATTGATCATGGTTATTCTATCAAGTGTGTATAAGAGCACGTTACAAAAAAAAAAGATTCGGAAAGATAAGATTCAGACGGTTCGAATCAAATTTCAATATTTTAAACAGCCCAATTTATCCATATCTACTGATTAGGAATGTAGTCATCATTACAATTGTAGAATATAGTGTAAATTAAATTGAGATTATTCTTAGCATTAATTAGTCACTCTAACACTGATTTACATACAAGGTGAACACAAAATTCTATTTAGATACTTTGATGTATTTGGTGAATACAAAAATTGGTGAAAAACTCCAAACAGACATTATTTTTCCAAATTTTCAATATACCTGCTCCAAGTAATCCGTAAAGTCGTAAACGATATCCCTGATCACACACCAAACTCGGCGATCCTTTTCGCCATCGTGCTTGGCTACTTCTTCCAGAGTGTAAAGTTTCACTTCACTAGATATCATTTTGAGATTTTATATATTTCTGCCTTTGGATTTTCAAATTTTTTTTTTTTAATCAAAATTATTCTCTGCTTCTGATACTTGATAGAAATATCATGTACAAATGTCCCTCTTTTTAAATCTGTCTGCTACTAAGGCCCTTCCCGTGGACCTTGACAATACTTTGTGCGGCGATTTACAAGTTCGTCTGTGGCATTTAAAGTGTCTGGCCAGCAGCGATAACAAACGCAATTTATCAGAATTCCGTACAGTCTCACATTTCCCGTCAAATCACGATTAGGTTGGTTCGATTATTAGGCATGTGTCAAGATAATAAATATTTAAATTTCACGTTTCGCCAGGTAGCTATTTTGATTAATTTTAGCTTTTTTTTTGATTTTCACTAATAAATTTTTTCAATTATCATACAACAACAAAAAATGATTTGCATTTATTACATCGCGATAACGATATTTCATATCTTTCCTCAAAGTGTACTGTATTTCCACAAGAATATTCGTTTTTGATCGGAAACAATCTCAATTAGTCACGTAGTAGATTATAGATTGCTCGAGTCACGTATCGTATTATTGATCATTGATTAGACATGAAAACTTAATTTAATAAGTTATGATTGCATTTCACGAATCATTTTAAAACATTTCGATGCTTTATGGAATTTTTACATACATTCGTTAAAAGATTTCTAAAAATATATACTTATTACCGTTAAATGAATAATTATTATTAATTATCTATCACAGCCGTGAATCGATGATCGAAAGAATTTTCAATTTTCATTTCAAACCTGTGACTATCATTATTAACCCGGCATAACTCTCGCCGGGTGATCCACGTCAGCCCAACTCAATGCTTTTTATAATAAATATAGAATAAAATCGCGCGAGCATTTCCGGTTTAACAATTTTTGTGCATATCAAAAGCAAATTAGCACTGTCTATTAATCCGTCGTAAATACCGTACAAAAATTTAGCACGGAGTGTAACACAGAATTTGGCTATGTCAAAGATAACCTCAATTACGTCCGGTCACAAAAATTTGATCGATTAACGTTATTGCAATTATCGAATCATCTTACTGAACACGTGTTCTTGATTATTTTACAAAGCATACATTTATTTAATGTTATCAAATGTCTGGTATCTCAGCACTAATTACGTGACATCTTGTTTAGGCAGTATGGATATTTGTACACACACTATGTGTTTGTAAATGTCAATATACATTTTTGCACTGATTTACTCCACGTTACATTGATATCATGAAATTTATTCTAATTTTTACGTGTTAATCAATAACACATGTCACTGAAATCATGTCGATATTAATTATCAGAGTACGTTGACACACTGCTTAGAGGGTATTTGTCTCGAGAAATTTTTGTCAAATCGTTCATTGACTTTTTACTAGTAATATTAGGTTCTGTTTGCTGTTGGTTTTTCTATACTGTAAGTACCAATTACTATTGAAATGTTGCAGGCAGATACGTGATGAATATGAATATTATTCAAAGATTTGTCACTGTGAAAGAATGTGTACTACTTACTTAACAACTATTTGATAATCCGTTTGAAATTTGGAAATTATGGGAAAGATATGTTGATGTAACAGCTCCGCGAAGAAGTAGGTAACACTTGGACAATAATGTAGTTCCGTAGATATGCATCGTAACTATTTTGAAATTATGTCATGAGACTCGGGATTAAAACCCTCACTGCAGCGAACAAAGGATAACAGAAATTCTTTCGTTTCCTCATGGCTTTACGCTCAAGTGAAAACACGTGCCAGTAACTAAGCCGATCGAATCAGATAAAGGAATTCTCAAGTCAGGGACGCAAATCCGCGAGACTGGTCATATAAATAGGACTATATGGACCTACAGAGTTTAAACACTGAATCCGAATATTGTCAGGCGAAATTCATCAGAGTACTCACTCCTTCTTTCCTTTCCTTATGGCTGACTCCTCCAAGAGTACTTACTCAGGGATATCGGAAGTTAATCCTGACCATCGATGTATAGTATTGACTACGCACAGACGTAGGAAAAAGGGTAGACTGAAAGAAAAAAATAGCGACCGGTGGAGGCCAAGCTCTGTCAATTTCTAATCAGCAACCGTAGTCAAAAGTATAGAGAACGTAACCAACAGAAGCATTATAAAAGGAGAACGATTGGCCGTCACCTCATTTCCTCTTGGTTTATTTGAGCGGACGCTTTTTCAAAGGATCTAAGGAAGGTACGCGCAGTCCATGTCGATGATTATGACTAAGGATGCACATGTCTTTGAAGTATAAAACGGAAACGGCTGTCCATCGTGATCGCGATTCCATACTATCTTTCAATATATCGAAAAGTTTCACAGATCGCCCAAGAGATAGCGCTACGTGTACATTCCTTTTTTACAACTCAGTCGGTAAATTCCTGTTATCCACGAAGAATAGTTTCAACGGTCAAAACACATTTATCATACTTCCCTGGCAAGTAGTTTGAGATAATTTCTAAAAGATGGCACTACAATGACTCCTCTATTCGATTTTACAAATTTTACGATACCGTCATTATGCTGTGAGAATCCCGCAATATTATTCAATGAAAATGCGAAATCTAATGAAACACAATATCAAGCTTACATTTCTGCAAATAGCACTGCAAGTCATATACATATATATATATAT
>NW_014333216.1:309758-325142 GCF_000341935.2 Cephus cinctus | reverse complement strand
AAATAGCACTGCAAGTCATATACGATACCGTCATTATGCTGTGAGAATCCCGCAATATTATTCAATGAAAATGCGAAATCTAATGAAACACAATATCAAGCTTACATTTCTGCAAATAGCACTGCAAGTCATATACATATATATATATATATATATATATATGTATATAAGCCAAAGTTATATTCTATTAGTTCTTCAGGATCATGTGCAGTTTCTGTAAAAGCACCTGGTCTCACAAAATGACGCCCTTTATCCGATTGAACCCCTAAAAGCGAGAAAGAAGAGTTCACAACCCTTGCCGTGGATACTGGCAACGAAGCCAGAACCGGTTTGACCGGTCGTCCTGGCCAATCGTTAAGCGAGGAATCTCGCGGCGGTTTCAGAGGTCGAACAAAAGCCCTGAGGAAAAATGCCGGGACAGCTGCGCGTTTTATAGGCGGAGCTTCAGAAATCCGCCGATTCCCATTGGAATAAATCCACCATAAGATTCTTCAAAGTATCTCACGGATATGGACAAAACCCTGCAGCATCCATTAACATCGATTCAAGAAAATACCAAAAGAAAAAAAAAGCACTATCGTTAACAGATCTTTCATACCGATATCCTGGACCATACCCACTTACCGGTGAGCATTACAGTAATATTCCAAGACCAGATAAAAGAATCAAAGGAAAAGTAAGCAAAGTCCCGACTTCCGGGACCGCGAAAGGACTAACTTAAGATATCTGCGTGGCGGCAGTAAAAAAATAAAAAAATAACGAAAGAAAAGGAAAACAAAGAAAAGCCTAAGAACCTAATCCTTAAATCGCAATAAAACCGGCTATATTGTCGTATAAGCAGCATCCAGACCTGAAGTCTGGAACCTGTGCCTAAACTAACCTAAAGTCCATCAACGTAGTCAGGATGGCCTAACATCCTCTGTACTACGATGGTATGGGGGGAAAAAACTAGTAGGGACTGTACAGTTTTCGAATTTTCTAGTACCGAAGTACGAACGTGGGTCTTGTTTACGATATGGATTTTCCTAACGGAAGTTAGCTTGACGGTACCAATGTTAGTGCGCGAATACGTACTGAATGCGCGAGGGATTATCGAGGCGTCTTCGATGTTATTGTTAGGAAGAACAGAGTATATAACACAACGTGGGTTTAAACTCTAATGCGGCTAAGTGCGCTGTAAAGTAGTAAAGGTCCTTGCCGAGTCCTGGTGTAGTTTAACCTGATGTAGAGAGAAAGAGAAAGAAACTAAGTAGTACAGGCAGTGAAGACGAGACTGTGCATTATTTTTTAGTTGGTAGTGTCAGTGGGTTTTGGTGGAAGTTTAGGTAAATTGGTTATAAAGATTGTGACAAAGATGGGACATGGTGGAAATGGTAAAATAAGAGAAAGAAAATAAGTATAGGTATAGTCACTTAAGTACCTGAAAAAAGGTACGACATATTCGCAGGTCCTGCCGCCTCGTAGATTACCATGTAGTAAAACAAAAATATTGTCCATGGTACCGATTTAAAAGGTACTTTTCGTACCAGTGCTCTAGGTACAAGTACTACGGAGCGAGAGTTGTAAAAGTGCGAAAAACGTGGTGTCATTAATGCCTACCCGTACTTCATTCCTATTTAATATAACGCTATTCGTCATTGTATACTCAACAAATGAAATTGAAAGAGCTTCGACTCACGTAGTCTTTGAAGAAAATGTATAATGCGTATCGAAAACTCTCAATTTTTGCGCGTCTAGTCGTTTTTGAAAAACCTCGAAAATCAAAACAGTTTTTAAATAGCGTCCTTCCGAAATCGCGAGGTGAAGCGATTTTCTATATGATAAAATTATCGTTCGCAATTTGTACACCGGTCTTATCTTCATGGTGTCTACAGATTTTATCGCTTCTCTACCTTCTGTCACTTGAAATTAGTAACTGTCAGACGCCGAAGATCGAGATCGAATATTTCTTGAAGAAGAAAAGAAAATTATGACCGCTTATAAAGTTTACAAAAAAAGATTCTGATAAAATCCATGCGAGATTGAACGGTGTCGCGTGTCAGTCGCGAGGCAAGCACTTTGACAGGATATTTACGGTTTGTTTACGCCGCTGGAGTATGCCGTCGTGGTTTATGCTTGCCTATAAATATGGTTCACATTGTAAAGACGCCCAAGAGCTCTCTCCTCTTTCCTGCTGGCATCTTCTTCCTCTCTTCTCACGCTTTTTATACCCGCGGCTTACGAGTGCAAGAAAAAAAAAGAGTCACAAACCAGGAAAAAAACAATTCTACACGAGTCAATTGAAAGTCACAATTTTTAGGAAATTAAAAAAAAACTTTGTCTCGAAAATCATTTGAAAAGTCACGTGACTGATTTTGAAAATGAAAAACATCATTCCTCCTAACCCGTATTACGGGGATTTATCTATCGCTCGGAAGAGACGTAGAGTTATCATGATAATTCGTAGTAACCTTAGTGGTACGTTTAATTACATTTAGTCACGACGGTAATATTAATCCAAAAGACGATAACTACAATTGGCTAGGTATTCCTATAGTGCTTGGATCTTCATGGGGTACCATGAAGTGGAAGGGCTTTTAGGTACTAATTTTATGTAAAGTTATGAGAGTCTCTTCTAGCCCCCCAAGTACCATTGCCGCTTTCCCGACGGTGCCATAATAGACGGAGCAGAGCGTCCCGACGCTGCCGTATACATCTCGCGTTAACGTCGAAGAGGGATGCTGCTTCCGGGACTGTTAGAGAATACTGAAAAAACAAAAATTCATCCGTCATCCGTCATACACGTAATTCAATGAAAACCATCTCGCAGCATCCCGTTGGTCCACAAAATATATGAAATCAAAAAAAAAATAGAATCTCAATCTAAAAACCCTTTGCACATACCAATAAAGTCATATGTGAAAAATAAATGAAAATGTGTCCTAAAATATTTGTCTTCAATAAAATTTTGAAAAAACGTTTTTCCAAAATATATTATATCCTGGTAATTTTTTGTCTTTTCCCATCCGCCATTTTTCATTCCCCGTTCAACCTTCTCTTACTTCCCCCACCCCTACCCGGACTTCCACCTCCCACCGACCACTGTACGTCCACAGCCCCCCCCCAGCCCCCACGGCCTCAAGAATCGTGCTAACACAGGCGCGGGCCGAGAAGTGTTTATGGGGCAGTAAAAAAATAAAAATAGAAAACATTTTTACAGGACGATCATTAAAGCAAGCCGAGCAACCTGAGGAGGAAGATATCCGCCAATTAATGGCCGCGTCCAAGTTTTTCTTCCTTCTTCTTATTTCACGTCTTCCGCGCCAAGATCCCTGCTAACCTCGGCCTTTCGTTCCTTTCAAGAATCATCGTCAATTCTGGATCAGAGTACAGTCCGACGTAAGAATTATTTTCTGTGAGAATTTGAAAGAAAAAAAAGAATATTCACATGTATACATAGACACCGATAGATGCATACATATGTTGCGTATCGATCAATGATCCACGAAGATGATAATTTTGGCAAAGATAACGGGTGGGGTATAAATAATTCGTAAAAAAAAAAAAAAAAAAAACAATGGCGGAATCGGTCGCGTGAAAGGAAGAGCCGGAATCGAAATGTCGAGGTCGCCGTCATCGTTGCAAGAGGAATCCCAATTACGAAGGTCTATAAAGTCGCGTTGGAGATAACGAGTGAATGATAATTCCGAGGTTTATTGTCGTGCGGCTCGAGCGATGTTTGTTTTTATGATCGTCAATAAATTTCCGCCTTTATTTATACTTTCCAACCCCTTTGGCTTGTCACAGGGGTGAGCCGCAACAATTCCAGTTCCTTAATCGGCCATCCTGGGGCTTTGAGAGCCGCAAGAAAAATAACGTTAGGAGAAAATACAGTGACGTATATATGTATATGGGTGTGTGTGTTGGTCACTGGTCCAAGAGAAATAAAGATAGAATTCAAGAGAGACAAAGACAGAGTAATGTAGGAACGAAGGGAAAAAGTGGTGAGAGGAAAGAGAGAGAAGAAAATAATAAAAAGAAACGATCGTCCTCGGAGATCATATCTTTCTTTGCAAGTTTCGAGGAAAATAAAATTTTCAAATAAAACGACCAAAAATAAGAATCGAATAAAAACGAAAAAGACTCGCAGTACCATTCGCGATTTGTACAATGCCCAAGGAATGGGGTCTTGATGCCAAAATAAAATGAAAAAAAAATTTTTATCGTACAAAAAAAATTTAATCACTCGTAGGGCCCAACCCACCCTCAAATTATTCCCAATAAAACGTGTAAGACGCGTTAATTATATGACTTCGAAATAAAACAAAGGATTCGAAAAATAAGTGAAAAAGTAATTTCTAAGCAGGATCCAAGGGAAAAATCTACCGCGTGTTCAAAAAGTCATTAAACCCTCAAATTTAAAACGAGCGTGTAATTAGGGTTCTGGAGGAACTTGGTCTTTAGCCTTGTATACATAAAGTAGAAAAAGGGCCCAACAGACACCGCGGGTAGGTCCCTTTGCGTGTACGGCCGTAAGTCCCAATTGGCAGCATCTGGCCCAAACTCCAGAGGAACGAAGTGTAACAAGTTAGTAGTTGAACCGGTCGATTACAGTTAGGTCAGTTGTGACGTTTGCCTAAGTGGGCCCAAGGCGCGACAATATCGAGCAATCATCGAGGGACTTAAGGTAGAGTAGACAATTGAGAAAGGTGTCGTGGTCCCGGGGGCCCCCGATGGTTCAGTCAGACATAACCTATTTGAACCGGGTCGACGAGAAAGGCAATAAGAAAATACAAGAAGCGAAAACGGAGCACAATAAGAGGTAAAGAGAACAATGGATTCCGAGCCATTTTTATAAATTGAAACGGTTACAATTTTGGGACTTGAATAGCCGCCTCCCCCCGGTCTCCCGCTCCTGCACCCTTATCCGCCTCCGGCTTCGCCGCCTCCATTGTCAGTCTCCTTATTGCCCGAACTTTCCCATTTCAGGGGGGTGTCGAAAGAACCCCTGGTTGAGCGTTTGAGAAAAACCAAAATTTTCCGCATCCCTTACGAAACACCCCGCTCCCAACCCTAAAAATATACCAGATGAGAAAGAGCTACTAGCTTTACATGAAAATCCAAAAATTAGTGTAGCCTCTATAGCTATGGTTAGTTATGACTGACTTAAGAGGGTGCCCCCCTCCCCCCCCACCTTACCGATCGATTCACTCGAACGATCCTCTTGGTTACGTAAATTGCAGTAATAACCAGACAATACAGTGAATAAGTATACTGAGTATATATAGGCTCGTCTATGGCGGCCATGATACTTGAATAAAGAGTAATTTGAAATTTTATTATTTTTATATTAAAAAAAGAATAATGATACCATTTTTATATTTTGGATATATATTTTTTAAATATTCATCGATACCGACCGTAGGGATCTGCATAATGTCGATAATTCAATACGTAGTGTCTACATAGTCCTACCTTCTTATGGCTTTATACTGTATACGCCGGTAGCCGGTCCAATCGAATCAGAATTAAAAGTCCACGCAAGTCAACGATATCATTGAAAACAGATCCTACAGAGCCAAGTGTTGAAGGCCCACAGACGTTTAGTCGCCGAATCGAAACAGTGTCGAGCGAAATCCATATAGTCTGAGATACGGCCATCCCTTAGACCATAGACTACGAGACTATAGACAGCCGTCTCCAACGTATAGTCTGACAATGATAATTCACGTATAATGGCCGCGCTGGGTGTGAACGCCAACAGCGTCGACGCTGCCACGACGTGTGTCACAATATTGACTTGAAAACATATAAAACCCATGTTACCCCCTCAGCCCCTATCCCACCCCGAAATACCACCCCCCCACACTACTATCAACGCCATATCCCTACCCACGTAATCTCAGTAGCGAACGACCTATCTGACTTGTCCGTTTTATCCCCTCTTAACGTTACCCAGCTACCTATGCTCCGCCTATGGGTGGGAAGATTAACCATATCTTGTTAGGTTCTCTTTTAAATCTCCCACCGCCGTTTCTTTGGCTGATACCGCGAAAATTCAAAGTTCTACATTGCCACGTAACGGACTTACGTACAATGTAATATAATTGCGACGGTGTACATTGTGCTGATTTCTTAACCTATTATTATTTTTTATCTATTCGAAGGAGGGCTGCACGTTTTTTTTTTCGGGCTCTATTAATACCTTCGTTACCCTGTATAACCTGGGTATTATGTATCTGGTATGTATTTATTTAATCTATTGACGCTTTTTTTATAAATTATGTTTCACGTAATGTTCGTAAATTGGTCGATCGATCCGGACAAATTGAAGGTTTTTGGAATGACAATTTTAAAAAAAGTTATTAAAAAGTTCTAATTTATGGATCGAGTGTATGTTTGATCTACTGCGAAAGTTTCGGAGCTTTTCATTAAGCGTTTCGATGGGTGGTGGAAACGTGGGAAAAGTATCGCGTTTAATTTACGACTTAATGGGGCTCGTGGAAAAAAGAGAATTCGCAGCTGAGGCAGCAAATAACGATACCCGCATGGTACCACGGCGATACTATATTCGCGTATTGTAAATCAACGTTGATATAAAGCCAAAAATCTCGGATTCATCCTTGCAATTAATAATTGTTATTTACTGCCGCTGAACGTAGACTGAATGACTGAACGTATGGCTGTCAATTGTTAATTTGGGCCCAAGCCGAGCATTGAGTTTTAGGGGGAAAATAATAGGAAATAATAAGACTTGTTATTATTGTGAAAGTGACATTATAGTCGCTGTCGAATTATTATGCGATATCAATTGCACACCAAAATAGCCGATTACTTTTGACCTCTGACATTATTTTAAAAGTGACGTTATAATCGCTGTGCAATTATTATGCGATACCAATTGCACACCAAAATGGCCGATTTCATTTGACTTCGCAGACACTCACGTAAGTTTCACGCAAGTGCTACGTGCCATTTACGTAATTAAAAGCGACTATTGTTGGATCGGGAAATGAGTCTCATAAACGTACGCGAAGCTTACATAAAGATTACCTAGTATTTGTTTTTACGAATAAAATTTTTTTGGGTAAAAAAGTTGTTTTCTCTGCCAAAAAAAAATCCTTCCATTTTCACGGTGCGGCTTTAGCGTGTCTTTGATTAGGGATTCTTTTTTTATTTCGTTTACCTGTTTACCCGAAGTGTCAAAATTTTTTAATATACACCATTTTCTTTCATGCTTTGTCTTTGGTGTATCTACGTTGGATGACGTTTTCTTTGGCTTTTCGATCTTTGCTCAATTTTATTTTTATTTCTTATCGACCGTACTATTTTCATCGTGAAAAATGTGCGAGGCTTAAGTAAGAAATCAATAATGGCTAAAGAATATTAACGACAATAGTAATTATACAGTAATAAAGGCAACCCCCTACGGTTCTTGTGTAGTAAACAGTAATACTATTGCCGTTATTTATAGCCCTACAATTGTTCCCCAGTGAATTCGAGCCACCAGTCGTGATCCGTGTAAACCAAAACAGTGATATTACTTTCGAGATATTATACAGTAAGCGTCAGCTTACTCGAGCATCGTTATGGAGATGTGAATTGGAAATTTTTTTTTCAAAAATTTAAATAATACAAACTACTGTAAACGATAACGATACAACTGGTGAGTGTAAAAAAAATATGGCGAGCATAGATATTAAAATTAGTCAGGGGACTCTCTAACGTGTGAACCCATAAGAGACTGGCCCCTCAAAAAAAAAAAACATTTGCTACACTCGTTCAAATAATTATTATTGGATACGATAAAATAAATAAAATAATTTATAATAAATATAATTTTGTATAGGGTCATAATTTTTTTTTCGCTTTTGTATTCTACCGAAAAATTATTCTTCAATTTGATTTGACGAATCGGTTTCGTTTTAAAGGGATTACGGATTTCTGAAAAGGACCAGGCCTGCACGACTTATTGCAAGACATACCGTGTTTACCAGGGAAGGGTAAGTGGTGAGGCAAAGGGCTGTAAAATTTTATTTACTTGCTAAGGGCGGGAGGGAGTTTATGAGTCGATCGGGCTGCCTGCGTCAGGCTTTTCGACGTTGCTCGAACGGGCCCGAAATAAAACGACAGTAACGCCCGGGTAAAAATTTACCTGAAACTTCAATTTTACTGCCAATCTTTTTATGGCTATTGGAAACACGTAGCGAACGTATCCGCGATATTCCGAAAAGACCTGCACACGGATAAAATTCGAAAATTAAGGCAAATTCGGGAACACGAAAAAAAAGACTGTAAAACTATTATCTTTTTTTTTTTTTACTTTTGACACGATTGCTTTTAATTCACTTGAAAAAAAAGTATTGTCAATCAAAAAAACATTTTTATAACTTGAATTTTCAGAATAAGCCCTTTTTGGAATTAAAAACTTTTACTCTGCTTGATTTTTTTATATTTTCTTTGTCATTCGTTATTGATTTGCCTTGTTTTTCTTACAGTATAGAAATTGTTAATATCGATTTAACGACGTACAATGCGACAGGATATCCTGCATGAGTTTAATATAAAATTTGGAAATTAGGATGGCAGGCATTTGTTGTTTTGAAAAACCAGTTTACAATAAAGTTTGTGACGTGTGGGTTACCAACTGCAAGAAATCAAGAAAAAATATAAAAGGAGGAAATACACGCAAGTGTATGTACGTGGGTGCGATTCTGTACCATACCTATATATATATATATATATATATGTATATAGGTACACGTACGTGCATATGTGCTCTGGAGACATACGTCGTTTTATGGGCCTGATGTTTGTCCCTGGCAAATAGGGACTTATCTCGTGAAACAACGCAGATAAAAAGATTCGGCCGAGTTGGAATTTCGTCGCGTACTGCCATTCCTCTTTTGGGCTACGATATTACACGTACAATAAATGAAAGAAAAAAGAGAAGGACAAGAAAGAAGAAGTGTAGGAAAATACGAAGAAAGTTAAAATAAAAGATAAAAATAAAGAAAAATCAATTATAACATTTTTCACTAATTCTTATCGCCATTCGATAAGAACCGATAGCCAATCAATATTTAGCAGAATTATATAGATTTTACATTTAAAATTTCTTCTGCTTGACAAGGTCCACTATTAAATTCATCTGTACCATTACGTTGCTGTACGCGTTTATAGGGTACGTACGCTATTACGCGTACGATAAAAAAATTTGTTGATTCAGGTAAAAATCATTAATATCGAAAAAAAATATATTTTCGATATTATAATCGGCCGCGAATCGTGTCTGTATGATGGATAAATTTTTTTGGACTTTTCAAGTAAAATTATAATTTCATACTGGTCCATGCTCTTTTACGTATCATATGGTCCCAGGTAGACGAGTGACACCAGACTCTAATCCGCCGAGTCACGAAATTCAAACAAACGTATGGCAACACGAGGTCTCGAAATAAAAAAAAGAAATCCAACACTCCCGAGAGATTCGTTCAAATTCAACGCGCCGTTCACGAATGACATCGTGAGATGCTTTGCCGACGCTTGGCGAATCAAACAAATGGAATTACTTATTCGTAAAAATTACTTTCCCGAATTGATATAATTTTTTAATGTACATCACATACGGGTTATTTAAAACAAATTAAAAATTAATAAAACAGGGGTCGATGTTAAAAAAATTTCTTTTTCATCACCCTGTATACATTTTTTTCGACACCCGCATATACGTCTCGTTACTTTCTTGACGTTTACTATTTTCTTATACCCTTCATCCCCCAAGGAATAAATCATGACTAATACGTGTAAATAATTACGGATACTTGAGTGTGGACCGTATGAATTAGCGAGATTTAGGATTTAGGGTGGCTCGGCCATATTTACAGAAGGTAATGCGGAAACGGAGAACGTTACGTAGAGAAATGGTGGAAGTAAGAGAAGATAAGGACACGGGGTATATTGCATTTTGAAACAGAGCTAGGTGGTAAATAAAGGTAATTAAGAAGAATTTAAGGAAACAAAAATTTTTTTGACATTCGTACAGCTGGCGACGAATTAAATGCGGATTAACGTGCGAGAGTAAAAATAAATATCGCTAGAAAGATCAATAACAGTAGAATACAATAATTAGGAATACGAGCTGGCGTAAACAATCGAAATATAAATTTACGATTTAGTAATTGATACCGTGAAATTTATTTTCATGAAAACATGAAAATACTGTACTATGACCCGACAATCGGTCAAAGGTCGTAATGATTGAAATGAGGTATTAACAATTATTCCTGAAAAGTGAAAACAGGCATTAAGACGATTTTGAAAGAAGACCTGAAAATTTTGGAAAATTATGAAAAAGCATATACCTAACTATCAGCGTACTGAATCTCTGGGCGTGAACCGTCAATGTAATAATAATCAGATGAGATCTGAAATCGGACGCCATGACGGTCCGGAATGTAGATCGCGTCCCATTGGCAATGAGGATGCGAAACGGGTGCTGATTGGTCGAGATGTTAAGTGTCACCTATTGCTCAAGGGGCGTGGCTTACGTGGGCGGCGCCAACGACCCAAATCGTTCGTCACGTCGAGGCTCATAGACGGACGAGCAGCCGTCGGTGTAACATCGAAAATAATCAGCTTAAGAGAGGTGTCGAAAAACGGTGGTTGGTGTTCTCCAAATTTGGAAAAAAATAAGTGTCGTGTCGTTTCACCCTCGGAGCATTGCTAAATAAAAAACTGGATAGGTAATGCCGTGGACCGAGTACGTACAGTGATTGTTGGTCGGAGAGTAAAAAATCTTCAGTAATTCCACACAGGGGTAATTCGGATACCAAGTGATTTTTTATCGTTCTTCCCCCGAAAAGGGATAATTTCGAAAACGTTCTCAAAATTGATTCAGTGCGTTTTACGGTCTCCCCTCGAAGAGCAGGAGGACCTCTGCCCTCTAGTGTGTCAGAAGAAATTTTAAATGGAGTGAACTCTAGGTATAATATCGATAAAGTGTTATTGGAATAATAATAATAGGTGAATCGGCCTGAGTATCGGTAAGTCCCAAAATAGGGGCAGGTGTCTCGTTGGAGGGTGGGACCATTAAAAATTGCACAAATGACGGACATAAGCAGTATAGGCATGGTGTCTTATTACAATCCGCTGACCATGTACAGAGGTCAGCAGACGGGAAGTCAGCAGGCATTGGGCCCCGTTCAGCAAGGGGCCCCAGGTCAAGCAAGTGGACAAGGCCAGCAAGGGGTGGTGTCAGACAGTACCGGTCAGCAATATTGGTACACGTATGGGTCCCATGGTAGCTACGGGGCCCATCATCAGAACCCTGGGGCCCAGCAGTACCTAGACCATCCAGACGTCCTGTGGCCACCGCACCCCCATCCGGCTCATCACTATTCCCATCACTTGCAATATCAGCATCATCACCATCATCACCATCAGGCCTATCCCCATCAGCAAATACAACCCGAGTGGACCAGTGGCGACGAGACCAGCGGAAACGCTGGGAATAACGGAAACCCCGTGGGTACCGGTGAACCAAGTCCACCAATTACCGTGAGCGGAAGTGAGATTAGCAGCCCCGGTACGCCGGCTACACCACCTGCCAATGGCAGCGGACCCAATGGGACTAACACGGCGGCCACCACGACTCCCGTCAGACCCGCGCAAATTCGCAGCCCTTACGAGTGGATGAAAAAACCATCTTACCAGAGTCAACCTAATCCAGGTTAGTAGGGAATTGAAAATTTCCAAAAATTATTATTATCCGAAATAGCTTGACAGCTTGGACCTGTCAATTTTAAGGTGACAGATGGATTAATTTTTGGGCCTCACGAACACGTAGAATTTTCGAGGTAGACTTCAGCTTCTCTTCTGAGGTCTGACAAAGTCCTGGCTGTCTCCTGTTAATGACATCGGGATGTCGTTCTGAAGATTCTAAATATTTATGGTATATTGTACAGCTATTTTTTTGGGCCATATTTAAGTTCAATACTGAGAACTTGACGATAATACTATAGAAGATGATACATTGAAGTACGTATACACTATACTGACGACAGAACGTATATGACCGTTGGGTTACAGGAGAAACATTGATTGAGGGTACAATGAGAATTTGATATTTAATTGAAAATATTCGATCAATGACACTGTAATTCGTTTATCAGAAAATAATACATTCAAACTTGACATAACATTGTTTTGGATATATTGAATCGAGGCAATAGAACATTTTTACAATTGAAACAGGTAATTCCCCTAGAAATTCCCTAGTGACCGTAATATCACCAGATAAAAGAGAAGTCGGAGCAACCGTACCCCCGGGTCAGAGCAGTAAGAGAATGGAGAGAAGGTTAAAAAGGGGCCCAAAAAAGGGGGAGGCCTAAGGAAGGGCCGTATCGGAACCGTAAACACGTAGGACCCGCCGGTCTAGATACGGCAACAATGTAAACACGTTTAACAGGCGTGCAAACAGCTAATTGCTCTCAAATATTTGTGAGATTATCTGTGAGAAGGGTCCCTTCGTAGGGCCCGCCGGAATTCGCCGTATCCGCCCCTGGAACAGCACAAAACATCAACAGCCCTTTCTTTCCCCTCCGAAATCCACCGTCACGCGGTTTTTGCATTAATTTCTTCAAAATACACGTTTTTTTTTGACATTTTAGACAATTTTTGAAAATTAAAAAAAATTTACACTCGAACCTACATCGCGCATACATAAATCATTTGTCCCCCAATAAACTTATATCCATCTCTATTGTCCTTGTCAGCGTGGACCCTACTTTTCGAAGGATTAGATGATTTTTTGGAGGCTGTGGTACTTACGGCTGTTTCTACTGTTGCAGCATGCAGCGTCGCTGCAACTGCGTCCAGTGCAGCACCGGTGCTGCACGATATCTGCACTCTCGACGGTCTCGGTACGATTCAATAATCCATTACGCCCGCACCGTGTCGTTGTTGCATTTTCGAACAATTGTATTTGATATAGTACCTATAGACATTATATAGCATTTGATTAATAATAATCACACGACAAAAGCATATACGACCAGAGTGCATCCCACGTTAGTAATGCATTAGATGCATCATTAATATTTTTTTTTTCATTTTTCATTTTTCATCCCATTGTCATTAATCGCGTATGCTAATATACCCTGTGTCGTAATTGCATTGGAGTTGGAAAAAAAAAAAAATTGAAAATTTATTTGACACACGTCATTATATTTGTTTGACATTGTTTTTTTCTCCGTAAGAAAGAATCTCTTTGCTGTCATTCAATTATTTCAATGATATAACTAATCATAAATAACAATGTCAATTATTACACGATTAGATTCACTGACAATTTTCTTAATCGTCACATATGCTACGCATCGAATCGCATACGTTTGATTGATTGCATGCTACTACGTACGGCATGTTATCGAACACGTTACGTAAGCTTGTAAATTATATTAACCAATTTACATTAACCGTTTCAGAATATACATCGATCGGACCGATCGATAAATTCTGCGTTCAATCGATAACCATTGACAATGGGCAAATGCAAGCAGTAGACATAGTGGCATGCGAGTGTTGTAAAAGAGTAATTTAAAAAATAACAGCCAAAAGTTAAAGATTCAAAACCCCAAAAAAAAAAAAAAAATCCAAAAAACGAGGTGACGGGTGAAAATTTTGAAAAAGGAGAAAAAAAACAAAAAACATAAACTCATAAACTTAACCCAGCGAAAAATATTTATTTTCACTCGATCGTTCCAACGGCAACGGAATATACGCCGCGACGAAAATCTTGTTCACTTTTTTCTTTCTTTCTTTCTTTCTCCTTTCTTTTCTTTTTTTCTCAAGCCGCTGTTCTCGCATCGTGTTCTTCCTTCTCTTGTTCTTGTTTGATTGCGTGACGCTGCGCGCGGCCATCCTTCCCCGAGTCTTTTTCTCCGCGGGCCACGAGAGGCGGACATTATCTGCATTTTATGACGGTCGTATCGCGGTACCAACTCAGGGGAGAGCGTGAGACGGCTTTGGGATGGAAACTAAAGAGAAGTTGGGGGCTTTGGTTATGTAGAAAGAGGTGAAAAGAATGGAGTATAGCCTTGAGAGGAATGAGCAAAAGATAGAGAGAGGGAGAGAGAGGGGGAGGGGGGGAAGTTTTTCCTTGAGAGGAAGGAGGAAGGACGATATATATAAATGGTATATATGGGTGTATACGTGTATCGTGGTGGGCATTAGAAATTCGAATTTCGTGAAAGAAGTACCTGCGTGCGTGTTTACCTTGGCGTTTCGTGTTTCCCGCTGGTAATTATACTTCCATTCTCTCGTTCCGTTTTTGCTAGCAATTTCGCCGCCATTATGTGTTCTCTTACGAGCACTGTTTTCGTATGTTGAATCTGTGTGTACGTATATATATGTATGTCAGAATGAAAACTCTGTAGTCTTTCTCTTCCTGTGTCTGTTTGTACATTGCTGGCAGCCATTAAGGTAGCGTGCTTCTGGTTTCCTTTTGTTTCGTTAACGTTGGTATAGTTGGATGGTATGGGTCTAACTATGCGACACGCTACTTCCTAAGACGCCATTATACGGTCCTGGCTCGAATTTTGGCGCCATCTTTTTTTGCATATAGCTTTCTTTTTAGGCCCGAGTGACACTCTTCGAGCTAATTATTGTACCGCTTGGCTGAGCCGTGCGATAGTTTTTCGAGTGACTGTAGTGCATCTCTTCTGAGTGGCGGGACATTTGAATGAGACTTGAGTGAGAAATTTTAATGAATGAGATTCTATTGAAATTTGATTGAGAAATTTTGTTTTGTTGGGAAATTTTTTTTTTTTTGTTAAATATCTTTGATCGGTACATGGTACCGGGAGTATTAGCGATTGTGTCAGGGAGGTGATTTTTTTTTGAAAGCGTAATACGGAACGACCTAATTTTTTGAAACGACCTTTGTGGTATATTTACTTGTTGCTGGGATTCGTGCCATTCTCGGGACCTAACGGTCCCGATGAAGGTCCCAAAGTGCGAGACTGTCGAAAAGCTGGCAAATTCGAGCGCGTCACGGCACGGTCAGAACGTAAAGGCAAGTTTACAATACATAAGGGGTGCAGTCTATGAGGCCCGGAGTGCAATATAATAATAACAATCTGAGAGTGGAAATCACGCATTGTTTTCCGGGCAGGACGGGGTGGGTCCTTTGTGTTCAACGGGGAATCTTAAGCTCTCCAATAAAATCGCGGCCCGACGGGGTCCCATAAAAGGCCCCAAGCGCACCCGAGGAACCTTTCCAACGTTCTCGGTGGGCAATTACGACCTTGGAGGTAAATTCCATGAAAAAGAAAAAAATGGAGAAAAAAAAGCAAAAGTAACCTAACCACGTTTAGGAAAAACCAGAATGGGGGTAGGGGTAGG